>NC_084624.1:13224984-13294984 GCF_033978795.1 Nerophis ophidion | reverse complement strand
TCAATTTACCTTTAATAAATACATTTACACACACACACACATATATATATATATATATATATATATATATATATATATATGTGTGTCATTTTTACTTTTACGGAAGGTTTTTTTTGTAGAGAATAAATGATGACAAAAAAACTTAATTGAATGGTTTAAAATACGAAAAAATAGGGGAAAAAATGAAAATTTTATTTTGAAACATAGTTTATCTTCAATTTCGACTCTTTAAAATTCGAAATTCACTCGGAAAAAAGGAGAGAGAAACTAGCTAATTCGAATCTTTTGAAAAAAATTAAAAAATGATTTATGGAACATCATTAGTAATTTTTCCTGATTAAGATTAATTTTAGAATTTTGATGACATGTTTTAAATAGGTTAGAAACTAAGAGCTACTTCTTGGGTACTGATTAATGCGAAGGGCTACCAGTTTGATACATCCCTCCATTTTCTACCGCTTATTCCCTTTTTGGGGGCGCGGGGGGCGCTGGCGCCTATCTCAGCTACAATCGGGCGGAAGGCGGGGTACACCCTGGACAAGTCGTTATCTCATCGCAGGGCCAACACAGATAGACAGACAACATTCACACTCACATTCACACACTAGGGCCAATTTTAGTGTTGCCAATCAACCTATCCCCAGGTGCATGTCTTTGGAAGTGGGAGGAAGCCGGAGTACCCGGAGGGAACCCACGCATTCACGGGGAGAACATGCAAACTCCACACAGAAAGATCCAGAGCCTGGATTTAAACCGAGGACTGCAGGACCTTCGTATTGTGAGGCAGACGTGCTAACCCCTCTTCCACCGCTAAGTTTGATACAACTTAAATAAATTGCCAGAAATAGTCAATTTGCTCAATTGACCTTTAATAAATAAATTTACATACATACATACATACATATATATATATATATATATATATATATAAAAATATATATATATATATATATATATATATAAATGGTTAATTCTGTCTGTCATTCCGTCGTACAATTTTTTTCCTTTTACGGAAGGTTTTCTGTAGAGAATAAATTATGAAAAAATTACTTAATTGTACGGTTTAAAAGACGAAAAAAAAAGGAAAAAATTGAAAATTTAATTTGGAAACCTAGTTTATCTTCAATTTCGACTTTTTAAAATTCTAAATTTAACTGAAAAAAAAGAGAAACTAGCTCATTCGAATCTTTAAAACATTTTTTTATGGAACATCATTAGTAATTTTTTGTGATTAAGATTAATTTTAGGATTTTGATGACATGTTTTAAATAGGTTAGAAACCAAGAGCTACTTCTTGGGTACTGATTAATGCGAAGGGCTACCAGTTTGATACGCACTTAAATACATTTCCAGAAATAGCCAATTTGCTCAATTTACCTTTAATAAATAAATCTATATATATATTAAAAAATGGTTATTTTTGTCTGTCATTCCGTCGTACTTTTTTTTTTACTTATACGGAAGGTTTTTTGTAGAGAATAAATGATGAAAAAAAACAATTGTAAGGTTTAAAAGAGGAAAAAAACAGGAAAAAATTGAAAATTAAATTTTGAAACATAGTTTATCTTCAATTTCGACTCTTTAAAATTCAAAATTCAACCGTAAAAAAGAAGAGAAAAACTAGGTAATTCGAATCTTTTGAAAAAATTTAAAAAATAATTTATGGAACATCATTATTAATTTTTCGTGATTAGGATTAATTTTAGAATTTTGATGACATGTCTTAAATAGGTTAGAAAGCAAGAGTTACTTCTTGGGTACTGATTAATGTGAAGGGCTACCAGTTTGATACACACTTTACAAAATTGCCAGAAATAGCCAATTTGCTCAATTTACTTTTACTAAATGAATCTACATATATGTATAAAAAATGGGTATTTCTGTCTGTCATTCTGTCGTACATTTTTCTTCCTTTTACGGAAGGATTTTTGTAGAGAATAAATGATGAAAACAACACTTAATTGAACGGTTTAAAAGAGGGTAACAAAAGGAAAAAAATTCAAATTTTATTTTGGAACATAGTTTATCTTCAATGTATACTCTTTAAAATTCAAAATTCAACCGAAAAAAAAAAAAGAAGAGAAACTAGCTAATTCGAATCTTTAGAAAAAATAAAAAAAATTATTTATGGAACATCATTAGTCATTTTTCGTGATTAAAATTAATTTTAGAATTTTGATGACATGTTTCAAATAGGTTAGAAACTAAGAGCTACTTCTTGGGTACTGATTAATGCGAAGGGCTACCAGTTTGATACATCCATCCATCCATCCATTTTCTACCGCTTATTCCCTTTTTGGGGTCGCGGGGGGCGCTGGCGCCTATCTCAGCTACACTTTACTAAATTGCCAGAAATAGCCAATTTGCTCAATTTACCTTTAATAAATAAATCTACACACACACACACACACACACACATATATATATATATATATATATATATATATATATATATATATACATATATATATATATATACATATATTATATACATATATATATATATATATATATATATATATATATATATATAAAATGGGTATTTCTGTCTGTCATTCCGTCGTACATTTTTTTTCCTTTTACGGAAGGTTTTTTGTAGAGAATAAATGATGAAAAAAACACTTAATTGAACGGTTTAAAGGAGGAAAAAAACAGGAAAAAAATTTAAATTACATTTTGAAACATAGTTTATCTTCAATGTCTACTCTTTAAAATTCAAAATTCAACCAAAAAAAGAAGAGAAAAACTAGCTAATTTGAATCATTTGAAAAAATTTAAAAAATAATTTATGGAACCATCCATCCATTTTCTACCGCTTATTACCTTCAGGTTAGCGGGGGGCGCTGGTGCCTATCTCAGCTACAATCGGGCGGAAGGCGGGGTACACCCTGGACAGGGGGCCACCTCATTGCATTTATGCAACATCATTAGTAAATTTTCCTGATTAAGATTAATTTTAGAATTTTTATGAAATATTTTAAATAGGTTAAAATCCAATCTGCACTTTGTTAGAATATGTAACAAATTGGACCAAGCTATATTTCTAACAAAGACAAATCATTATTTCTTCTAGATTTTCCAGAACAACATTTTTTAAATAAATTCAAAATACTTTGAAATAAGATTCAAATTTGATTCTAAAGATGTTTTAGATTTGCCAGAATAGTTTTTTTTTTTATTTTAATCATAAGTTTGAAGAAATTTTTCACAATTATTTTTCGTCGAAAAAACAGAAGCTAAAATGAAGAATTAAATTAAAATGTATTATTCTTTTCAATGAAAAAATTAACTTTACTTGAACATTGATTTAAATTTTTAGGAACAAAGAGGAAGGAATTTAAAAGGTAAAAAGGTAGATGTGTTTAAAAATCCTGAAATCATTTTTAAGGTTGTATTTTTTTCTCTAAAATTGTCTTTCTGAAAGTTATAAGCAAATTAAAAAAATAAATGAATTCATTACAAAAAGTGAAGTCCAAGTCTTTAAAATATTTTCTTGGATTTTCAAATTCTATTTGAGTTTTGTCTCTCTTAGAATTAAAAATGTTGAGCAAAGCGAGACCAGCTTGCTAGTAAATAAATACAATTTAAAAAATAGAGGCAGCTCACTGGTAAGTGCTGCTATTTGAGCTATTTTTAGAACAGGCCAGCGGGCGACTCATCTGGTCCTTACGGGCGACCTGGTGCCCGCGGGCACCGCGTTGGTGACCCCTGATTTAAACTATACACACATCATCCACACTTAATAAATTCAAGTGTTTTAAGAACTAAGTGCTTTAAAGCCAACAAGCAAGTTATTTTTTTCTAAAATGATTTGATCTGTTTACTTTGAATAAGATGTCATTTCTTAAATATGTTTTAAAGCAAACATTTTTCACATGGCAGCAACTTGGTGATGTTCTTTTAAATCCTATAAAGACATATTTATGTTTTTAATCATTATGTGGCTTTAAAATGTGCAATTTGTAACAATTAAATGATTATGTGGAACACTGGAAGCTTACTCGTCATCTCTGGCCATGTGATTTCAAATCATATTCTACAAACCCTGTTTCCATATGGGTTGGGAAATTGTGTTAGATGTAAAAATAAACGAAATCCAATGATTTGCCAATCCTTTTCAACCCATATTCAGTTGAATGCACTACAAAGACAAGATATTTGGTGTTCAAAGTCATAAACTTTATTTTATTTTTTGCAAATAATAATTAACTTAGAATTTCACGGCTGCAACACGTGCCAAAGTAGTTGGGAAAGGGCATGTTCACCACTGTGTTACATCACCTTTTTTTTTAACAACTCTCAATAAACGTTTGGGAACTGAGGAAACTAATTGTTGAAGCTTTTAATGTGGAATTATTTCCCATTCTTGTTTTATGTAGAGCTTCAGTCGTTCAACAGTCCGGGGTCTCCGCTGTCGTATTTTAGGCTTCATAATGCGCCACACATTTTCGATGGGAGACAGGTCTGGACTGCAGGCGGGCCAGGAAAGTACCCGCACTCTCTTTTTTACGAAGCCACGCTGTTGTAACACGTGCTGAATTTGGCTTGGCATTGTCTTGCTGAAATAATCAGGGGCGTCCAGGAAAAAGACTGCACTTAGATGGCAGCATATGTTGTTCCAAAACCTGTACGTACCTCTCAGCATTAATGGTGCCTTCACAGATGTGTGTTACCCATGCCTTGGGCACTAATGTACCCCCATACCATCACAGATGCTGGCTTTTGAACTTTGCGTCGATAACAGTCTGGATGGTTCGCTTCCCCTTTGGTCCGGATGACACGATGTCGAATATTTCCAAAAACAATTTCAAATGTGAACTTGTCAGACCACAGAACACTTTTCCACTTTGCATCAGTCCATTTTAGATAATCTCGGGCACAGAGAAGCCGGCGGCGTTTCTGGATGTTGTTGATAAATGGCTTTCGCTTTGCATAGTAGAGCTTTAACTTGCACTTACAGATGCAGCGACAACTGTATTTAGTGACAGTGGTTTTCTGAAGTGTTCCTGAGCCCGTGTGGTGATATCCTTTAGAGATTGATGTCGACTTTTGATACAGTGCCGTCTGAGGGATCAAAGATCATGGTCATTCAATGTTGGTTTCCGGCAATGCCGCTTAACGTGGAGTGATTTCTCCAGATTCTCTGAACCTTTTGATGATATTATGGACCGTAGATGTTGAAATCCCTACATTTCTTGCAATTGCACTTTGAGAAACGTTGTTCTAAAACTGTTTGACTATTTGCTCACGCAGTTGTGGACAAAAGGGGTGTACCTTGCCCCGTCCTTTCTTGTGAAAGACTGAGCATTTTTTGGGAAGCTGTTTTTATACCCAATCATGGCACCCACCTGTTCCCAATTAGCCTGCACACCTGTGGGATGTTCCAAAAAACTGTTTGATGAGCATTCCTCAACTTTATCAGTCTTAATCGCCACCTTTCCCAACTTCTTTGTCACGTGTTGCTGGCATCGAATTCTAAAGTTAATGATTATTTGCAACAACAAAAAAATGTTTATCAGTTTAAACATTAAATATGTTGTCTTTGTAGCATATTAAACTGAATATGGGTTGAAAAGGATTTGCAAATCATTGTATTCCGTTTATGTTTACATCTAACACAATTTCCCAACTCATATGGAAACGGGGTTTGTACAGTGGTTTAGTCGTACCTTAAGAATCTTCAAGCAAAAAACAGATAAATAACTTAATAATATCAATATTACAGTAATATCAGCCACTATTTTGGACCAATCAGAGTGCACTGTTGAGTATCGTGACCACTGATTGGCTCAGCTTCAGGTAGAGTTGTTATATTGATGGAACAATGAGGGCTCTCATTGTTCCATCCATTATCTACCGCTTGTCCCTTTTGGGGTCGCTGGAGCCTATCTCAGCTGCATTCATGCGGAAGGCGGGGTACACCCTGGATAAGTCGCCACCTCATCGCAGGGCCAACACATATAGACAGACAACATTCCCACTCACATTCACACACTAGGGCCAATTTAGTGTTGCCAATCCACCTATCCCCAGGTGCATGTTTTTGACGGTGGGAGGAAGCCGGAGTACCCGGAGGGAACCCACGCAGTCACGGGGAGAACATGCAAACTCCACACTGAAAGAGCCCGGACTACTGAGGACCGTCGTATTGTGAGGCGCATGCACTAACCCCTGTGCTCTCAATGTTGAACATCCCATTTAGAGGGTCGTATCAATCAAAGTTTATTTATATAGCCCTAAATCACAAGTGTCTCAAAGGGCTTCGCAAGCCATAACGACATCCCCGGCTCAGATAAGCAGGTACTTAAAGGGGAACATTATCACCAGACCTATGTAAGCATCAATATATACCTTGATGTTGCAGAAAAAAGACCATATGTTTTTTTAACCGATTTCCGAACTCTAAAAGGGTGAATTTGGCGATTGAAACGCCTTTCAATTAATGAAGCGACCCGCCATTTTCTCAAACACATTATACACACCAAGTCAAATCAGCTCTGTTATTTTCCGTTTTTTCGACTGTTTTCCGGTACCTTGGAGACATCATGCCTAGTCGGTGTGTTGTCGGAGGGTGTAACAACACTAACAGGAACGGATTCAAGTTGCACCAGTGGTCAAAAGACGCGAAAGTCCCTTGTTTGTTCTGCACACTGTACCGACGACAGAGACGTGTGGATATCCTGCGACACTCAAAGCAGATGCATTTCCAACGATAAAGTCAACGATATCACAAAGGTGAGTTTTGTTGATTTTATTGACTTATGTGCTAATCAGACATATTTGGTCACGGCATGACTGCAAGCTAATCGATGCTAACATGCTTTTTAGGCTAGCTGTATGTACATATTGCATCATTATGCCTCATTTGTAGCTATTTTTGCATCCAGCCTTTCCCTCCACCCACATTTAATGCCAAACAAACACATACCAATCGACTGATTCAAGTTGCACCAGTGGTCAAGAGATGTGAAAGTCCCTCGTTTGTTCTGCACATTTTACCGACGATAGCGATGCTACGACAGAGATGGCACAGAGATGTGTGGATATCCTGCGACACTCAAAGCAGATGCATTTCCAACGATAAAGTCAACGAAATCACAAAGGTCAGTTTTGTTGATGTTATTGACTTATGTGCTAATCAGACATATTTGGTCACGGCATGACTGCAAGCTAATCGATGCTAACATGCTATTTAGGCTAACTGTATGTACATATTGCAACATTATGCCTCATTTGAAGCTATATTTGCATCCAGTCTTTCCCTCCATCCACATTTAATGCCAAACAAACACATACCAATTGTTGGTTAGAAGGCGATCGCCGAATTCGTCCGCGCTTCCTCTCGTGCCGCTGTCTGTCATGATATGGCTCAATAGCTTCAATTTCTTCTTCAATTTCGTTTTCGCTATCTGCCTCCACACTCCAACCATCCGTTTCAATACATGCGTAATCTGTTGAATCGCTTGCGCCGCTGAAATCGGAGTCTGAATCTAAGCTACTGTGCTATACCTTTCAGCGCTATCCGCCACGTTTGATTCTGGTGGCTTCACACAGTGACGTCACAGGACAATAGACGGGTAGCTATAGCAATGGTGTAAATCAGGCACTTTGAAGCCGTTTTTCGGGATATTGCGTGATGGGTAAAATTTTGAGAAAAACTTCGAAAAATAAAATAAGCCACTGGGAACTGATTTTTATTGGTTTTAACCCTTCAGAAATTGTGATTTTTCCATTTTTCCAAGATGGCGGCGCCCGGACGGGCTGCGTCCTAGCGGAGCTCCTGCTAATGATGGAACATTTGGCAGAAATACCGGACAATTCTACAAACTTCATGGCTAGCTCACATCGTGGTCACTCCGTGATCACGTACGACCGCCAGACACTTCTGGATGTGGACATATCGGGCCGTTTTGGACTGATAGACGCGTGCGTGCTAAACGTGCTAACTAGCATGGGAATACGTCGGCGGCTACATCCAGCGGCCTGTGAAGCGGGGGAGTATAGTAGCAGCGGGGGCCGTCTACGGAGCAGACGCCAGCGGTGTGATCGGAAACGCAGATGCCGAGCGGGGCTAAAAACAAAGCAGAAGGCTAATCCCCACAGGACACCACTTCCCTCCATCCTGCAGCCAGATTTAAATGGAAAATGCGAGACTACTGGTCTGGGTAAGGAGTCAGTTAAATTAGAACAAGTTTTTTCTGCTTTGAGTGTTTCAGAGTTGGATATGTGTTTTACCGAGGTGGCTAACTATGATGCGTGCAGTTTATCAAAGCAACAAACAAACAGTCGGAAAATTCCCGTTACTGAGGTGGCTAACCATGATGCGTGCAGTTTATCAAAGCAACAATCAAACAATCGGAAAATTCCCGTCGTATCAATTCCTAGATATGGTCGTAATTATACTAAATGCACTGGGCATAATAAACACAACATTATTAATATTGCTACTACGGATAATTTGATCAAAAACTCCCTAAAACAGCCCACTACCTATAATATAGGTTTTTTAAACATAAGATCATTGTCTCCCAAAACGTTGTTAGTTAATGATATTATCAGAGACAACAATCTTAACGTCATCGGTCTCAGCGAAACCTGGCTTAAACCAAACAACTTTTTTGCGCTAAATGAGGCATGTCCTCCTAACTTTACACATGCGCATATTGCCCGTCCGCTTAAAAGGGGTGAGGGGTCGCACTAATATACAACGAAAACTTTAACCTTAGTCCTAACATAAATAATAAATATAAATCGTTTGAGGTGCTTACTATGAGGTCTGTCACACCGCTGCCTCTACACCTGGCTGTTATCTACTGCCCCCCAGGGCCCTCTTCGGACTTTATCAATGAATTCTCAGAGTTCGTTGCTGATCTAGTGACACACGCCAATAATATAATCATAATGGGGGACTTTAATATCCATATGAATACCCCATCGGACCCACCGTGCGTAGCGCTCCAGACTATAATTGATAGCTGTGGTCTCACACAAATAATACATGAACCCACGCATCGCAACGGTAATACGATAGACCTAGTGCTTGTCAGGGGTATCACCGTTTCCAAAGTTACGATACTCCCGTATACTAAAGTATTGTCCGATCATTACCTTATAAAATTCGAGGTTCAGACGCATGTTCGTCAAACTAATAATAATAATAACTGCTATAGCAGCCGCAATATTAATACGGCCACAACGACAACTCTTGCTGACCTACTGCCCTCGGTAATGGCACCATTCCCAAAATATGTGGGCTCTATTGATAACCTCACTAACAACTTTGACGACGCCCTGCGCGAAACCATTGATAACATAGCACCGCTAAAGTTAAAAAAGGCTCCAAAAAAGTGCACCCCGTGGTTTACAGAACAAACTAGAGCTCAGAAATTATTATGTAGAAAGCTGGAACGCAAATGGCGCACGACTAAACTTGAGGTGCACCATCAAGCATGGAGTGATGGTTTAATAACTTATAAACGCATGCTTACCTTAGCTAAAGCTAAATATTACTCAAATCTCATCCACCGTAATAAAAACGATCCTAAATTTTTGTTTAGTACGGTAGCATCGCTAACCCAACAAGGGACCCCTTCCAGTAGCTCAACCCACTCAGCTGATGACTTTATGCAATTCTTTAGTAAGAAAATTGAAGTCATTAGAAAGGAGATTAAAGACAATGCGTCCCAGCTACAACGGGGTTCTATTAACACTGACACGATGGTATATACGGCGGATACTGCCCTCCAAAATAGTTTCTCTCGTTTTGAGGAAATAACATTAGAGGAATTGTTACAACGTGTAAATGGAATAAAACAAACAACATGTTTACTTGACCCTCTTCCTGGGAAACTGATCAAGGAGCTCTTTGTATTATTAGGTCCATCAGTGCTAAATATTATAAACTTATCACTCTCCTCGGGCACTGTTCCCCTCGCATTCAAAAAAGCGGTTATTCATCCTCTTCTTAAAAGACCTAACCTCGATCCTGACCTCATGGTAAACTACCGACCGGTGTCTCACCTTCCCTTTATTTCAAAAATCCTCGAAAAAATTGTTGCGGAGCAGTTAAATGAACACTTAGCGTCTAACAATCTATGTGAAACCTTTCAATCCGGTTTCAGGGCAAATCACTCCACGGAGACAGCCCTCGCAAAAATGACTAATGATCTATTGCTAACGATGGATTCTGATGCGTCATCTATGTTGCTGCTCCTCGATCTTAGCGCTGATTTCGATACCGTCGATCATATTTTATTAGAACGTATCAAAACACGAATTGGTATGTCAAACTTAGCCCTGTCTTGGTTTAACTCTTATCTTACTGATAGGATGCAGTGTGTCTCCCATAACAATGTGACCTCGGACTACGTTAAGGTAACGTGTGGAGTTCCCCAGGGTTCTGTCCTTGGCCCTGCACTCTTCAGCATCTACATGCTGCCGCTAGGTGACATCATACGCAAATACGGTGTTAGCTTTCACTGTTATGCTGATGACACCCAACTCTACATGCCCCTAAAGCTGACCAACACGCCGGATTGTAGTCAGCTGGAGGCGTGTCTTAATGAAATTAAACAATGGATGTCCGCTAACTTTTTGCAACTCAACGCCAAAAAAACGGAAATGCTGATTATCGGTCCTGCTAGACACCGAACTCTATTTAATAATACAACTCTAACATTTGACAACCAAACAATTAAACAAGGCGACACGGTAAAGAATCTGGGTGTTATCTTCGACCCAACTCTCTCCTTTGAGGCACACATTAAAAGCGTTACTAAAACGGCCTTCTTTCATCTCCGCAATATCGCTAAAATTCGCTCCATTCTGTCCACTAAAGAC
The DNA here is from genome assembly GCF_033978795.1 of Nerophis ophidion. Classification (NCBI taxonomy): domain Eukaryota; kingdom Metazoa; phylum Chordata; class Actinopteri; order Syngnathiformes; family Syngnathidae; genus Nerophis; species Nerophis ophidion. Next base: position 13,284,145 of record NC_084624.1, on the reverse strand, counting down.
GCTGAGATCATTATCCATGCGTTTGTTACGTCTCGTCTCGACTACTGTAACGTATTATTTTCGGGTCTCCCCATGTCTAGCATTAAAAGATTACAGTTGGTACAAAATGCGGCTGCTAGACTTTTGACAAGAACAAGAAAGTTTGATCACATTACGCCTGTACTGGCTCACCTGCACTGGCTTCCTGTGCACTTAAGATGTGACTTTAAGGTTTTACTACTTACGTATAAAATACTACACGGTCTAGCTCCATCCTATCTTGCCGATTGTATTGTACCATATGTCCCGGCAAGAAATCTGCGTTCAAAGGACTCCGGCTTATTAGTGATTCCCAAAGCCCAAAAAAAGTCTGCGGGCTATAGAGCGTTTTCCGTTCGGGCTCCAGTACTCTGGAATGCCCTCCCGGTAACAGTTCGTGATGCCACCTCAGTAGAAGCATTTAAGTCTCACCTTAAAACTCATTTGTATACTCTAGCCTTTAAATAGACTCCCTTTTTAGACCAGTTGATCTGCCGTTTCTTTTCTTTTTCTTCTATGTCCCACTCTCCCTTGTGGAGGGGGTCCGGTCCGATCCGGTGGCCATGCACTGCTTGCCTGTGTATCGGCTGGGGACATCTCTGCGCTGCTGATCCGCCTCCGCTTGGGATGGTTTCCTGCTGGCTCCGCTATGAACGGGACTCTCGCTGCTGTGTTGGATCCGCTTTGGACTGGACTCTCGCGACTGTGTTAGATCCATTATGGATTGAACTTTCACAGTATCATGTTAGACCCGCTCGACATCCATTGCTTCCTCCTCTCCAAGGTTTTCATAGTCATCATTGTCACCGACGTCCCACTGGGTCATTATTGTCACCGATGTCCCACTGGGTGTGAGTTTTCCTTGCCCTTATGTGGGCCTACCGAGGATGTCGTAGTGGTTTGTGCATCCCTTTGAGACACTAGTGATTTAGGGCTATATAAGTAAACATTGATTGATTGATTGATTGATAATGTTCCCCTTTAATGTCCTAGCTGTGAAAATGTTGGATTCATAATGAAAGATTCCTATTAAACAAGGGATGACTGTATTTCGATTTATAGAATCCACAGGCAAAAACAGCAATGCTCCCAAGTGAGAAGCCTAACTCTAGAAAAGTCATATCCTCACAGTATCAGATTTTATGGAATAAACCGGTGATGCATCTTTATACCACTAGGTGTCACTGTTTACTGATAAAACCACACTGGTTTGTCCCTGAGCTGGGACCATTCAACTTGAAAAACAGAGACGTCGTTGAAAGAAAATAATTGTTTACTGTTGCATATTGAAATCTCGTCAACAACAAGTCCAGTTTCTGTCCGAAGCAAACGAAGCAGAGGAACACACACACATCAGAGCTCACTTCCCAACAGTTGGTTTAAGGTGAGGTCTTCACTCAAGTGTTCCACTGCCGATACGTCTGCTTTAAGACAGCAACTTGGAACCATTCCCTCTTTATTCATATTCTATTGCAAGCACTATTAGAAAAAGAAAGTTGACAAAAAAAACGAAAGGAAGGAAAATCCGGCTAATATTTGCTCTATTCCTTGAAAATGTAAGATTGATTTTTCCAGGTATAAAATCTGAGACTTCAGCAGCTATCTAACGATGCTAAGAGGCAAAATACCTACAAGGCACATTTCACCACAACTGTTTTTTTTCTCCGCCCCGTCTATAATCTAAGTTTAAAATGTAGATGATGTGGAGAAAACAAATGTCATAAACTGTCCCTTTAACTATAGAAAATAAAAGGTTTATATCCGGTCTAACTTCTCACTCAAGAACTCCTCCACGCTGTCTGTGTTCCACTTGAGGATGCTGAGCTCCTCGGCGATGTTCCCGTTGTCGTCCATAAGCTTGAGTACAGGGTCGGAGCCGCGCACATACTGAGAGGGGGCGGGAGGAAGAGGACAGGGGTGTTAGCGATACAGCCTCAAGAAAAAAAAACAGGAAGGATCTCAGGATGCCACAAAACACACACCTTGACCTGAAGACCCTTGAACATCTTCGGCTTGTCGCTCCTGACAAAAGCTGTGGTAATTGAAAGGAGGACAACAGAAGAGCAGTGAGGCATGTTTAGGTCAGGCGCGGGTCCATTAGTTCTATCTTGGTGGTGTAATTAGCGACAGCTGCAAAGCCTCCAGAGGACGCTGCATCTTGAGGAGACACATGCAGGACAGCTACAAGCTGTAGTAAACAAATGGCGGACATATGGCACAGACGGCCAGCGGAACGTCTTTAAGGGGACAGAAGAGCTGCAGTTAATGATCAACGTAACGCGACACTGAATAAATGCTGCGCTGTGGTGGTCCACTCTTAAAACTAACCTTCCAGAAGACCACCCATGCAGAAAGGGATTCTGGACAATCTACAGGTCCTGGACTAGACCCCTTTAATTTGTAATACAAACCCCGTTTCCGTATGAGTTGGGAAATTGTGTTGGATGTAAATATAAACGGAATACAATGATTTGCAAATCCTTTTCAACCCATATTCAATTGAATGCACTACAAAGACAAGATATTTGATGTTCAAACTCATAAAATGTACATATTTTTTTGCAAATAATTAACTTAGAATTTCATGGCTGCAGCACGTGCCAAAGTAGTTGGGAAAGGGCATGTTCACCACTGTGTTACATCACCTTTTCTTTCAACAACACTCAATAAACGTTTGGGAACTGAGGAAACTAATTGTTGAAGCTTTGAAAATGGAATTCTTTCCCAGTCTTGTTTTTTGTAGAGCTTCAATCGTTCAACAGTCTGGGGTTTCCGCTGTCGTATTTTACGCTTCATAACGCGCCACATTTTTTCGATGGGAGACTGGTCTGGACTGCAGGCGGGCCAGGAAAGTACCCGCACTCTTTTTTTTACGAAGCCACGCTGTTGTAACACTTGTCTTGCTGAAATAAGCAGGGGCGTCCATGATAACGTTGCCTGGATGACAACATATGTTGCTCCAAAACCTGTATGGACCTTTCAGCATTAATGGTGCCTTCACAGATGTGTAAGTTACCCATGCCTTGGGCACTGATGCACCCCCATACCATCACAGATGCTGGCTTTTGAACTTTGCGCCTATAACAATCCGAATGGTTATTTTCCTCTTTGTTCTGGAGGACACCATGTCATCTGTTTCCAAATATAATTCGACATGTGGACTCGTCAGACCACAGAACACCTTTCCACTTTGCATCAGTCCATCTTAGGTGAGCTGGGTCCAGCCGGCGGCGTTTCAGGATATTGTTAAAAAATGGGTTTGGCTTTGCATAGTAGAGGTTTAACTTGCACTTACAGATGTAGCGACCAACTGTAGTTACTGACAGTGGTTTTTTGAAGTGTTCCTGAGTCCATGTGGTGATATCCTTTACATACTGATGTCGGTTTTTGATGCAGTACCGCCTGAGGGTTCAAAAGTCCGTAATATCATCGCTTATGTGCAGTGATTTCTCCAGATTCTCTGAACTTTTTGATGATTTTACGGACTGTAGATGGTAAAATCCTTAAATTCCTTGCAATAGCTCGTTGAGAAATGTTGTTCTAAAACTGTTCGACAATTTGCTTACAAAGTGGTGACTCTAACCCTATTCTTGTTTGTGAATTACTTAGCAGTTCATGGAAGCTGCTTTTATACCCAATCATGGCACCCAACTGTTCCCAATTAGCCTGCACACCTGTGGGATGTTCCATATAAGTGTTTGATGAGCATTCCTCAACTTTATCAGTATTTATTGCCACCTTTCCCAACTTCTTTGTCACGTGTTGCTGGCATCAAATTCTAAAGTTAATGATTATTTGCAAAAAAAAATGTTTATCAGTTTGAACATCAAATATGTTGTCTTTGTAGCATATTCAACTGAATATGGGTTGAAAATGATTTGCAAATCATTGTATTCCGTTTACATCCAAAACTATTTCCCAACTCATATGGAAACGGGGTTTGTACAAATGAAAATACAAAGACTCAAAACAAATCAAAAAGTCAAACTAGGGCTGGGCGGTATATGAATATACTCGATATATCGCAGGTTTGTCTCTGTGCGATACAGAAAATGACAATATCGTGATATTTGAGTATACGTTCTCACACAGTTGTTTTTAGCTGTGGGCATTAAACTACATACGCTTCCCACTCTTTCTTGTCCCTCCTTCTCACAGAAACTTAAAAACAAGCGCACCTTCTTACATACGTCACGTACTGTCACGTGTGCAACGTCACACGCTCCCGCGGAGCAAACAGGTAGCGACATGGTAACGTTAGCTGTGATGCTAGGGGTGCAGTGCGGGTGGTAATACCAGAGAGAGAAGGTGCGAATCTGGTTACAAATGGAGGAAGAATTAATCCCCAAGAAAAACAGCAGGGGATCCATAGTCTGGCGATGGTTTGGCTTCAAGCGGGAATATGTTCAATATTTATGCGGCAAAAGCGTTGCTACAAAAAGTAGCAGCACTGCTAATGTAGCATCGTTTGAAAAGTCACCCGCTCGAGAAACAAGAGTGCTTGAAACTCCACGTCAACATCTCCATTCGGTGCCACACCAACAAAATGCCCAAGCAACTATTTCCACATAAACACCGTATGAAAAAAAAAAATCAACAACATCTTCTCAGTTTCTAGCCGATACCATATAAAAAATAACGTAAAATAACGCAGTAACGCATCATGTAGTAACGGTAACTGAGTTAGTGATTATAAAAAAAATAACGCGTTAGACCAGTGGTTCTCAAATTGGGGTACGCGTACTACTGGGGGTACTTGAAGATATGCCAAGGGGTACCTGAGATTTTTTTTAAATATTCTAAAAGTAGCAACAATTCAAAAATCCTTTATAAATATATTTATTGAATAATATTTCAACAAAACATGAATGTAAGTTAATAAACTGTGAAAAAAAAATATGCAACAATGCAATATTCAGTGTTGACAGCTAGATTTTTTTGTTGACATGTTCCATAAATATTGATGTTAAAAATTTATTTTTTTTGTGAAGAAATGTTTAGAATTAAGTTGATGAATTCAGATGGATCTCTATTACAATCCCCCAAGAGGGCACTTCAAGTTGATGATTACTTCTATGTGTAGAAATCTTTAATTATAATTGAATCCCTTGTTAATTTTTCAACAAGTTTTTAGTTATTTTTATATAATTTTTTCCAAATAGTTCAAGAAAGACCACTACAAATGAGCAATAGTTTGCACTGTTATACAATTTAAAAAAACAGAAACTGATGACATAGTGCTGTATTTTACTTCTTTATCTCTTTTTTTCAACCAACAATGCCTTGCTCGGATTAGGGGTTACTTGAATTAAGCGGGAATGTGTTCAACATTTATGGGGAAAAAGCGTTGCTACAAAAAGTAGCAGCACTGCTAATGTAGCATTGTTTGAAAAGTCACCCGCGTGAGAATGAAGAGTGCTTGAAACTCCACATGTCAACATCTCCGTTGGGTGCCACACCAACAAAATGCACAAGCAACTATTTCCACATCAACACCGTATGAAAAAAAAAATCAACAGCATCTTCTCAGTTTCTAGCCGATACCATAAAAAAAATAACGTATAACAACGCAGTAACGCATCATGTAGTAACGGAAACCGAGTTACTGAATATAAAAAGTAACGCGTTAGACTACTATTTACCCCCGAAAATAACGCGTTAGTCCCGACACTGGTCATAAAGAACATCAACATTTTTTGACTCTGAGCGATAAAAATTGCTTATATTGTAATACATTTTTCCGCCATATCGCCCAGGCCTAATAGTGATAGATTGATTGATTGAAACTTTTATTAGTAGATTGCAAAATTTAGTACATATTCAGTACAATTGACCACTAAATGGTAACACCCGAATAAGTTTTTAAACTTGTTTAAGCCGGAGTCCACGTTAAAGGCCTACTGAAACCCACTACTACCCACCACGCAGTCTGATAGTTTATATATCAATGATGAAATATTAACATTGCAACACATGCCAATACAGCCTTTTTAGTTTACTAAATTGCAATTTTAAATCTCCCGGGAGTTTCTTCTTGAAAACGTTGCGTAAAAATGACGTGTACGCGTGACGTCACGGGCTGTTAGGAAATATGAGCGCTGCGCACACACACATCTAAAAGTCGTATGCTTTAAAATCATAATTACACAGTATTTTGGAGATCTGTGTTGCTGAATCTTTTGCAATTAGTTCAATTAATATTTGAGAAGTCAAAGTAGAAAGATGCAGTTGGGAAGCTTTAGCCTTTAGCCACACAAACACATGGTGATTCCTTGTTTAAAATTCCTGGAGGTGAAACTTTTCTATGGATCAGAGCGCGGTCAAGCGGACATTGATCCCGACCGAATGTGGTAAAAAGTCGCTTCTTACCGGAGATCAGCTTAGCTTGTCCCGTCCATAAAGCTGCCGTCGACTTCCCTGAGACATTGGCGTCAACATACCCGTGGACACACACCTCTGACTATCAGGTACTGTTAAACTCACTAAAACACTAGCAACACAATAGAAAGATAAGGGATTTCCCAGAATTATCCTAGTAAATGTGACTTAAAAACATCTGAATTCGTCCCAATGCAATCACGTTTTTTTTTTTTTTACTTTTTTTTTTTCTAGTCCGTCGCTATCAATATCCTCAAACACGAATCTTTCATCCTCGCTCAAATTAATGGGGAAATTGTCGTTTTGTCGGTCCGAATAGCTGTTTTTGTTGGAGGTTCCCCATTAAAAACTATGTAATTATGTGAGGAGCCATCAACATGTGACGTCATCGTCTGCAGGGCTTTTCTCTTAACGACCGAAAGTTGCGAACCTTATTGTGGATGTTCTCTACAAAATCGCGAAATGATAAGTATGACACATAGAATGGACCTGCTATCCCCGTTTAAATAAGAAAATCTCATTTCAGTAGGCCTTTAATCAATTCATGGTAGTGAGTAAGGCAACAAAACCGCTCTAAAACAACACCTCCAGGCAACTTCAACACTTTACTAATACCCTCCTCCATTCACATCCCATCTCCCCGGATTATAAACAACTCAAATGTACTTCTAATGTATATACTTGTTCTTATGCTATCTGAACTCACTATGTTCTCTGTTGGCTGTACATATCCTACTAAATAAGACCTACACTGTTTCAATGTCCACATTTCTCTGTTGATGCAATTGTTGATGACTGTGTTGGCCCTGCGATGAGATGGCGACTTGTCCAGGGTGTACCCTGCCTTCCGCCCGACTGTAGCTGAGATAGGCGCCAGCACCCCCCGCGACCCCAAAAGGGAATAAGCGGTAGAAAATGGATGGATGAAGTACTGATATCAACCAAAGCTCCTCATCCTACCCCCCGGATTGTAAATAATGTCAATAATTCAATGTACATACTATGATGATTAACTTGTGTGATGACTGTATTATGTTGATAGTATATATTTGTGCCATGAGTTGATTAACGTGGTCCCCGACTTAAACAAGTTGAAAAACTTTTTCGGGTGTTACCATTTAGTGGTCAATTGTACGGAATATGTACTGAACTGTGCAATCTACTAATAAAAGTATCAATCAATCAATCAATCAAAAACAACGTTTGAATGGTTCGTCAAGACAACTCACCTTGGACTTGAGGGAACCTCCCCAATTTTCATCCACACACCTCAAGGATGGCTCCGGCGTAGAGCTGTGTAGAAAGACAACAACACACGGTTGTTAAGGCAGGAGACAACCAAGTGAACAAACGCCCACACATGGAGATAAGCGCTGGTCCTGCTGGGGGCATGAAGGCAGCCCTGGAGGCATAAAAACATGTATCAGGGTCAACAGATGGTAGCGTTGGAATCAAGCCTCCAGAGTCGATGTTAAGTAAGTTTGAAGAAACTGGAGCCTCCAGCTGCTCTTTTGAAAAGGGGAGTGCTAATGTGTTCCGCACAACAGTTGTGATGTATATAACAGAGCTCAAGATGTTTCCATGTGCTCCCGGGGTTTTCAAAAAAGAGACCAATGTTACCCACCACACATCATTCAGGTATTTTTAGAACATCCACATATCCAAAGACGACTCATTACACACCCGGTGCCTCTGTGGTTTTAACAGTCAAACGCATTAAGAGCATATTAACTTTCTAATTAAAACCAGCCAAGTATTGCCTTCATGCGGCTATAAAAAAGGTTTCCTTCCAGCTACAAGCAGAGACAAAAACATGCCAGCCTGGTGATGTTAAATAGCAGCCACTCCTGAAAACACTAATTACCGAAAATTCGGGACTATAAGCCGCTAATTTTTTTCCTACGCTTTGTACCCTGCGGCTAATAATGGATTTTTCTTCCTGACAGCCATAAAGCGAATAGTTTTCATTAAAACACATGCAAAGACAATTAAGTGGTGTATCGTTGTTTGTGCTATGGGGCCATCTTTTGGACGAGTTCGGTACAATGCCTACAAGTGCCATTTTGTACCGCTTCTTGTTCTCGGGATCACAGGGGTGGCTGGAGCATACCCCAGCTGCATTCGGGGAGAAGACGGAGTACACACTAGACAAGTGGAATGCCTACAAGTATTTCCTGCTATTTGAAGCTTTAAAGCAGTAGTAAACGTGCCGTTGTGTTTTATAATCGTCTATAGAGTTTCTACTTGAAAGGATACTATATTTATCACGCCAAGCAACGTTTGTAAGTTTTACAATATAACCAAAACAATACTTACTTACTAAAGCATCCCATGTGTTTATCATGCATACTCAGTGTTTCCCTCAGAAAAATGTGTTAGTTAAGGTAGTGACTCTCCAGGGGGAGGGGACCGTGGAAGGGGGTGGGCGGGTGTAAGGATCGGTGTGACTCAGCCTGTTGCCATCACCATCACGTATCCACCTTGTCGCTGCCACCACAGCCTGGGGGGCAATAGACTACAGGCTGTGGTGACGTAGGCCGGCTTCGTCGCGTGAAGAAGCCTTCAACTTTCGGTTGAGTTTTCCGCTCCATTTGCTGAATTTCCATAAAGTAAAAACAAAACAGTCCTAGTTAACTGAAATACTAAAATAATGACTTACAAAGTCAAATTAATGACTTACTGTATGTAAGCGTTTGCAATAATCGTTTGAAAAGAAAAAGAAAAAGATTTAAAAGTGAGGCAACATGCTGACATATGCTCAACTCATCACGTTTAATTTATTACAGCATTTGGGAAGCCTGTAGTTGATTTTTAATATGTAAATGTTATCTTATTATCATTATGTGATAGCAGGGACCCTGCCATTCAAAACTAGGCTGCTACATTACTAATGATTAATGTAACTATAGCTGAAAAAATAGTACAATAGCAATAGGAGAGACTATTCATCCCTGAACACCATGGAGTTCATGTAGGCTTTATGATGCACTTTATTATATCAACTATCAGGGACAAAAACTCTTCATTTAACATAATGTCCTTTTTTTGCTAATTCAACACAGCTCAATCAACACAGAAAAACGTAAAGTTAACTGTAGGTCAATAATGCAGGTCTTTCTCTCAGACAGACAGGGCTTTGCTGCCCGTAACACACGCACACACACACCGAACAGTGAGCTAACGTTACGCTAAGAGCTAATTAGCCTTCACCTCAAGGACTGCGAGCGAGCTGAGCTGCCGCTTATGTTTCTAGAACGTCAACGGGCTCATAGTGATGTTGCTAGTAGTTGACTTGGAAGTGTTTATTATAATTTGGGGAGAGTCCGCTGCATTATGCTTACCTGCTAAACACCTCTCTGCTCACTCCACCCTGCCTGTGCCGTGAGCACTGACTAAATGTGCTCTGAATGCGCACTGCTGATTGGCTGTTACCCTCCGCGTGTAACCAATCAGATGGTTCTGTGTATGGGACAATGCTGGGTGCTGCAGAGACGTATTAACAGAGGCAGAGGCAGAACTAAGCGGAGCAGCTTGTTAAGACTTTAGGTAGACTTTGTTGTTAAGACGGCTGCTTTACCAACAAAGTGCTGCGGGAAACACTGATACTTGTACATGCTATCATGATGTAATGACGCTTGCATTGTTAGCATTACTAATATGATAACACGTTTAAGAGTGTCTGTGTTAGTACCTTACAATGGCATTATTTTTGTATTGTTTCGGTTTTACATATTCCTCAGTAAATTCACCAAAACGTCACCGTGGAGTTATTGAGTCTTTTTAGCTGATTGGAGAGCTAGCTTCTGCAGCTGGTGGGTCCATGACCATGACTTCTGTTTTATTTGATCAGCCGTTTTACTGCCGTGTTACAGACACCGTTTGGGGACATTTATGGTATGTAAATAAACATAATACTGTATCTTATTAGTAAGGGTCTAACGGTACGTTTATTTGTATTGAACCGTTTCGGTATGGAGGTTTCGGTTCGGTCCGTAGGTGTATCAAACGAGTACACATGCTAGCAGCGACCGGGCTCGGACAAAATGTAAATCCAGAGCTGGAAGACCCTCCAACCGAACGAGTTTCCACACGGACATATTAATTAGCGTACCGCACGTTGTGTAAACATTACACACCAAGGCATAACACACAGCCTGCTAGCAGCGACCAAGCTACGATAGACTGACCATACCTCCACTTTTCCCCGGACATGTCCTCTTTTGTGGGGCTGTCCGGGTGGAGTTTCTTAAATGCCTCATTTTAAGTTAGGGTTGCGTGTATTTTCAATGTATGTTCAGGGTTAAGAAGGGGTTAAAAACAACACAATTTGTGCACGCAGCAGCATTCGTGAGGGAGGGAGTTATGATAAACGTGCATGCGTCGCCAGGCTCTGCTTTTTACTCATAGATTTATCCGATTTTATTTTTTATTATCTATATAGCACGGGTGTCAAAAGCGTGCCCCGGAGGCCATTTGCGGCCCACAGCTAATGTTTTAAAGACCCATGGCACATTCGAAAAATTCTATTAAAATAAAGAAAAACATTAACAAAAGTGAAATAAAAAAGCTTAAAGGCTTAATGTAATTTAGAAAAAGTTGCAACGTTGACTAATGAAACAAAGCTGTTTTTTTTCTTTCAAACTGTCATTGCTCAAACTATGATATTGATTTAAAATCAATGTTATTATGAATTATTGACCTATCCAAGGTTCCGATTACTTCACATCAAATATTCCACTAAGAAAAATATTTTTGGTGGAAGATTTAGCAAATTTGTTGAATAAACAACCCAAAAATATATATTTTGTTGTTTTCCTAATGTACCGAAAATGAACCGAACCGTAACCTCTGAAACGAGGTACGTACCGAACCAAAATTTTTGTGTCCCGTTACACCCCTACTTAAAGGGGAACATTATCACAATTTCAAAAGGGTTAAAAACAATAAAAATCAGTTCCCAGTGGCTTGTTGTATTTTTTGAAGTTTTTTTCAAAATGTTACTGGTCCCGGAATATCCCTAAATAAAGTTTTAAAGTGCCTTATTTTCGCTATCTTCGAAACCACTATCCATTTCCCTGTGATGTCATACAGGGCTGCCAATACAAACAACATGGCTGTTACCACAGCAAGATATAGCGACATTAGCTCGGATTCAGACTCGGATTTCAGCGGCTTAAGCGATTCAACAGATTACGCATGTATTGAAACAGATGGTCGGAGTATGGAGGCAGATAGCGAAAACGAAATTAAAGAAGAAATTGAAACTATTGAGCAAATAGCTATTGACGCTATTCGGCCAAAGCGTGGGTGTACCTGATAAAGTGGCCCATAGCATGGCTGCCTTATTAGCATCGCCGGTAAAATGTGCAGACCAAACGATCAGGACTTTCGCATCTTGTGACACTGGAGCAATTTACATCCGTCGATTGGTAAGTGTTTGTTTCGCATTAAATGTGGGTATCTAGTTTCAAATGTACATACAGCTAGCGTAAATAGCATGTTAGCATCGATTAGCATAGCATGTTAGCATCGATTAGCTGGCAGTCATGCCGTGACCAAATATGTCTGATTAGCACATAAGTCAACAACATCCACAAAACTCACCTTTGTGATTTCGTTGACTTAATCGTTGCAAATGCATCTGCAGGTTATCCATACATCTCTGTGCCATGTCTGTCTTAGCATCGCCGGTCAAATGTGAAGACACTCTGGTACATTCAATGGGGGTCTTGCGGCAGATTTCAGGCCAGTGGTGCAACTTGAATCCCTCTCTGTTAGTGTTGTTACACCCTCCGACAACACGCCGACAAGGCATGATGTCTCCAAGATTCAAAAAAATAGTCGAAAAAACGGAAAATAACAGAGCTGAGACCCGGTGTTTGTAATGTGAAAATGAATATAGCGGGTGTGTTACCTCGGTGACGCTAAAAGACCAATAAACAGAAAGGCGTTTAATTTGCCTAAATTCACCCATTTAGAGTTCGGAAATCGGTTAAAAAAATAAATGGTCTTTTTTCTGCAACATAATGTATATATTGACGCTTGCATAGGTTTTGTGATAATGTTCCTCTTTAATAGACATTAAAAACATTGCTGTCCAACAGGAATCACAGAAAGCGCTAGTGTCTGTTTTTAATTCATTTACCATCACCAAACACATGCACGCAATGAGGACATAACAAAGCTTCGATGAAAAAGTTCATATTGTTGCACCCTAGGGAGCTGAGGTGCTGCTTGATGAATCTCGCCGATCGACCGGATGGTGAGGAGAGTCATTTGCTCGAGGCTTTAATGGCACAGCATTGATGGCCCTGCTGGAATTGTTACAGCAGGATAATTGCTGCTGTCGGGGAGAGAAGTGATGGGTGACACTGTCTCTACGAGTAGGGAGCACGCGGGTGCCTCTGTGACAACTTCACTAAACGCAAGAGGGTCCTTCATGCACTCTGGCGATGTGTGCCCAAAACATCGCTAAAACGCTAACTGTGCCACGACTGACGAGGAGTAGGTTTACGGTCGGAAGGCCACAACTCTTTCGTTTTAACAGCAGGTCAAGTGTATCCCTCCAAAGCCCAGTCACGGATAAAAACTTCAAACAACATGGAGGTCAGCTCGGTTTTACAGCTCAGTGCGTTGACATTTACTTTCTGTTTGTTCAGACAGTTGCAGTATTTTGTTTTTTGTTTTTTTTTTACCTTGCGCGCGCCTAACTGGGCTTCCTGCTGGCAGCAGTGCCTGCAGTCAGGCTGGAGCTTAGTGAGGTTGAACTCGCCGAGCAGGTCGCAGGAACTGCACAGCAGGTTGCTGGAAAAGCCCAGGTCTCTGCAAGCCTCCGACGACAGCTCGGAGCCATACGCCGACAGCTGAAAGGAGATGAAACGGAATATTTAGGCCTTGTTCACACAGCAGGTCAATTCCCATTTTTTTCATGTACATTTTTTCAAACCAGACCCTGGCCTCCTTCTTATGTGGATATAAATAAGATATGTGTCCGATGCGACTGCAGTCTGAACGATCGGTTCGCGTTCATCCATCACCAAAAAGCGTACTTGCCAACCTTGAGACCTCCATATCGGGATGTGGGGGGCGTGGTCGGGGGTAGGGCGGAGGTGTGGTTTGGGGGCGTGGTTAAGAGGAGAGTATATTTACAGCCAATTCACCAACTCGAGTATTTCATACATACATACATACACATATATGTATGAAATACTTAACTTTCAGTGAATTCTAGCTATATATATTTATTTTATTATATATATAAATAAAATAAATAGTTGAATTTCAGACGGCCCCTATCAAATACACAGTAATATTCATTCTTTTCTCAACACGGATCAATCGTCCTGTCCCCTTAGCAGAAAAACAGCCCCAAAGCATGATGTTTCCACCCCCATGCTTCACAGTAGGTTTGGTGTTCTAGGGATGTAACTCAGTATTCTTCTTCCTCCAAACATGACGAGTTGAGTTTATACCAAAATGGATACATGGATGATACAGCAGAGGATTGGGAGAATGTCATGTGGTCAGATGAAACCAAAATAGAAAGTTTTGGTATAATCTCAACTCGTCGTGTTTGGAGGAAGAAGAATACTGAGTTGCATCCCAAGAACACCACACCTACTGTGAAGCATGGGGGTGGAAACATCATGCTTTGGGGCTGTTTTTCTGCTAAGGGGACAGGACGATTGATCCGTGTTAAGGAAAGAATGAATGGGGCCATGTATCGTGCGATTTTGAGCCAAAACCTCCTTCCATCATTGAGAGCTTTGAATGGTTCACCATATACTTATTTTCCACCAAAGCCGCTGCTCCTCCACATCGAGAGGAGCCAGACGTGGTGGTTCGGGCATCTGGTCAGGATGCCACCGGAGATCCTCCCGAGGGAGGTGTTTCGGGCACGTCTGACCACGGGGAAGACCCAGGACACGTTGGGAAGACTACATCCCCTGGCTGGCCTGGGAACGTCTCGGGATCCCCCGGAAGGAGCTGGACGAAGTGGCTAGGGAGAGGGAAGTGTGGGCTTACCTGCCCGCGACCCGACCTCGGATAAACGGAAGAAGATGAATGCATGGATACATTGTTTAAAGGCCTACTGAAACCCACTACTACCGACCACGCAGTCTGATAGTTTATATATCAATGATGAAATAACATTGCAACACATGCCAATACGGTCTTTTTAGTTTACTAAATTGCAATTTTAAATTTCCGGCGAAGTGTCCTGTTCAAAACTTCGCGGTATGATGACGCGTGCGTTTGACGTCACCCGTTGTTGCGGACATTTTTTTCCAGCCCGATCCAAGCTATAAGTAGTCTGCTTTAATCGCATAATTACACAGTATTCTGGACATCTGTGTTGCTGAATCTTTTGCAATTTGTTCAATTACTAATGGAGAAGTCAAAGAAGAAAGATGGATGTGGGAAACGGTGTATTGCAGCTGCCTTTAACCACACAAACACAGCCGGTGTTTCCTTGTTTAAAATTCCCAAAGGTGAAGCTTTACTATGGATCAGAGCGGTCAAGCGAACATGGATCCCGACCACATGTCAACCGGCAGGTTTCGGTGAGAAAATTGTGGTAATAACTCGCCTCTTACCGTAGTTATGAGCGGAGCTTGCGTCCTCCTGCAGTTGTGGACTATTACCTCCTCGCACCGGAGACACTGGCGGTCACTACACCCGTGGCCACACCCCTCCGACTTTCAGGTACCATATAATCTCACTAAAACTAGTAACACAATACGCATATAAGGGATTTTCCAGAATTATCCTAGTAAATGTGTCTAAAAACATCTGAATCGCTCTCACTGCCCTCGCCTTTTTTTTCTTCTTTCTAGTCCTTCACTCTCACTATCCTCATCCACAAAACTTTAAAGGCCTACTGAAACCCACTACTACCCACCACGCAGTCTGATAGTTTATATATCAATGATGAAATATTAAAATTGCAACACATGCCAATACGGCCTTTTTAGTTTACTAAATTGCAGTTTTAAATTTCCCGGGAGTTCCGTCTTAAAAACGTCGTGTAATGATGACGTGTACGCAAGACATCACGGGTTTTTAGGAATTATGAGCGCTGCACACACACACAGCTAAATGTCGTCTGCTTTAACCGCATAATTACACAGTATTTTGGAGAACTGTGTTGCTGAATCTTTTGCAATTTGTTCAATTACTATTGGAGAAGTCAAAGAAGAAAGATGGATGTGGGAAGCGGTGTATTGCAGCTGCCTTTAACCACACAAACACAGCCGGTGTTTCCTTGTTTAAAATTCCCAAAGGTGAAGCTTTACTATGGATCAGAGCGGTCAAGCGAACATGGATCCCGACCACATGTCAACCGGCAGGTTTCGGTGAGAAAATTGTGGTAATAACTCGCCTCTTACCGTAGTTATGAGCGGAGCTTGCATCCTCCTGCAGTTGTGGACTATTACCTCCTCGCACCGGAGACACTGGCGGTCACTACACCCGTGGCCACACCCCTCCGACTTTCAGGTACCATATAATCTCACTAAAACTAGTAACACAATACGCATATAAGGGATTTTCCAGAATTATCCTAGTAAATGTGTCTAAAAACATCTGAATCGCTCTCACTGCCCTCGCCTTTTTTTTCTTCTTTCTAGTCCTTCACTCTCACTATCCTCATCCACAAAACTTTAAAGGCCTACTGAAACCCACTACTACCCACCACGCAGTCTGATAGTTTATATATCAATGATGAAATATTAAAATTGCAACACATGCCAATACGGCCTTTTTAGTTTACTAAATTGCAGTTTTAAATTTCCCGGGAGTTCCGTCTTAAAAACGTCGTGTAATGATGACGTGTACGCAAGACATCACGGGTTTTTAGGAATTATGAGCGCTGCACACACACACAGCTAAATGTCGTCTGCTTTAACCGCATAATTACACAGTATTTTGGAGAACTGTGTTGCTGAATCTTTTGCAATTTGTTCAATTAATAATGCAGAAGTCAAAGTAGCAAGATGGAGTTGGGAAGCTTTAGCCTTTAACCACACAAACACAAGGTGATTCCTTGTTTAAAATTCCTGGAGGTGAAACTTTACTATGGATCAGAGCGGGGTCAAGCGAACATGAATCACGACGGAATGTCAACCAGCAGGTTTCGGTGAGGAAATTGTGGTTAAAAAGTTGCTTCTTACCGGAGAAAAGCTGAGCTTGTGCCGTCCAAAGATGCAGTCGACTCCCCTGAGACATTGGCGTCAAGACACCCGTGGACATACACCTCCGACTATCAGGTACTATTTAACTCACTAAAACATTAGCAACACAATAGAAAGATAAGGGATTCCCCAGAATTATCCTAATAAATGTGTCTAAAAACATCGGAATCCGTCCCAATGCAATCGCGGTTTTTTTTGTGGTTTTTTTTCAATATCCTCAAACACGAATCTTTCATCCTCGCTCAAATTAATGGGGAAATTGTCGTTTTCTCGGTCCGAATAGCACTTTTTGTTGGAGGCTCCCATTAAAAAAAATGTGAATATGTGAGGACCCCCCACACTTGCGATCTCATCGTCCGCGACTTCCGGTAGAGACAGGGCTTTTGTCTTAGCACCGAAAGTTGCGAACTTTATCGTGGATGTTCTCTACTAAATCCTTTCAGCAAAAATATGGCAATATCGTGAAATGATCAAGTATGACACATACAATGGACCTGCTATCCCCGTTTGAATAAGAAAATCTCATTTCAGTAGGCCTTTAATCCTCCCTCAAATTAATGGGTAAATTCTCGCTTTCTCGGTCCGAATCGCTCTAGCTGCTGGTGGCTATGATTGTAAACAATGTCAGGATGTGAGGAGCTCTACAACTAGGGACGTCACGCGCACATCGTCTGCTACTTCCGGTAAAGGCAAGGCTTTTTTATTAGCGACCGAAAGTTGCGAACGTTATCGTGGATGTTCTCTACTAAATCCTTCTAGCAAAAATATGGCAATATTGCAAAATGATCAAGTATGACACATAGAATAGACCTGCTATCCCTGTTTAAATAAGATAATCTCATTTCAGTAGGCCTTTAATCCTCGCTCAAATTAATGGGTGAATTGTCGCTTTCTCGGTCCGAATCGCTCTAGCTGCTGGTGGCTGTGATTGTAAACAATGTGAGGAGTTCTACAACCAGGGACGCCACGCGCACATCGTCTGGTACTTCCGGTAAAGGCAATACTTTTTTATTAGCGACAAAAGTTGCAAACTTTATCGTCGATGTTCTCTACTAAATCCTTCCAGCAAAAATATGGCAATATCGCGAAATGATCAAGTATGACACATAGAATGGACCTGCTATGCCCGTTTAAATAAGAAAATCTCATTTCAGTAGGCCTTTAATGCAATTGGCAGGGCATCACAACAAAATTAGGCATAATAATGTGTTAATTCCACGACTGCATATATCGGTATGGTTTGATATCGGAATCGGTAATTAAGAGTTGGACAATATCGGGATGTCGGCAAAAAAGCCATTATCAGACATCTCAACTAAAAAGTTAGAGATGATCACCCGTAAATACATTTGTACTGGCTTACTTATATCAAGTCAACGTTGTACATATTTGCTTCTGAATTCCGTCACATTTATGCTATATTGATATAATTTAAACACAGCAAGTTATTACTTTAACCGGAAAATGCTTTATTACCGAGAGGGGCTCACATATTTTGAGCTAAGCAGCCACGTCACATTACAGCTCCGGGGAAAAAACGGGATTTTCATAAATTTTAAACACACCACCCACCCTTACTGGTGATAATAAGAATCTTAACAAAACGACAAGTATTGATATTGAATGTTATAGCATTCAACTTACCGTTTTTATAAAGGATAGCAACCACAGAAGATACACTTCCCCCGACATTTTGGAGCTTGCTCGCAAAACTACAATGAAGGACCTCTGGTATAAATGAAGGAGTGCCTTACGGCGCCTGCTTGAAATACTTTCGCTGAAAAAAATAGAACAATGTTATTACTAAACTATAATAAGAATCTTAAAGCAACGACAATTAATAATCTTGAATTTTATAGCAGTCAAATTAACGTTTTTATAAAGGATAGCAGCCACAGGAGATACACTTCTCCCGACATTTTGGAGCTTGCTCGCAAAACTACAATGAAGGACCTTTGGTATAAATGAAGGAGTGCCTTACGGCGCCTGATTAAAATACTTTCGCTCGAAAAATTAGAACAATGTTATTATTAAACTATAATAAGAGTCTTAAAGCAACGACAAGTAATAATCTTGAATTTTATAGCAGTCGAATTAACGTTTTTATAAAGGATAGCAGCCACAGGAGATACACTTCCCCCTACATTTTGGAGCTTGCTATTAAAAACTACAATGAAGGACCTCTGGTATAAATGAAGGAGTGCCTTACGGCGCCTGATTGAAATACTTTCGCTGAAAAAATTTGAAAAAAGTTTTTACTTAACTATAATAAGAATCTTAAAGCAATGACAAGTAATAATATTGAATTTTATAACATTCAACTTAACGTTTTTATAAAGGATAGCAGCCACAGGAGATACACTTCCCCCGACATTTTGGAGCTTGCTCACTAAAAATACAATGAAGGACCTCTGGGATGAATTAAGGAGTGCCTTACTGTGCCTGATGGAAATACTTCCGCTGAATAAATTAGAAAAATGTTATTACTAAACTATAATAAGAATCTTAAAGCAACGACAAGTAATGATCTTCAATGTTATAGCATTCAGCTTACCGTTTTTATAAAGGATAGCAGCCACAGTAGATACACTTCTCCCGACATTTTAATTTTTTAATTTTTATGTTTATTTATAAATTTCAACAATAAAAAAAACAGATGAGAAACAATAAACAAAATAGTTCAACAACAGTATAAAACATTACAAAACAATATAAAACAGTAGAAAACAGCGCCAGGGGGTTGTAAATTCAATGTAACAAAATAGAATACAAAACAATATATTTATATAATAAACCAGGTGCAAAGCCATAGGCTCGTTCAGATTCATTAAATAACTTAAATTTGGAACACAGCATCACCGTTTTTACAACTGTTTTTCTTGTTAGAGCTAGAGAGCGTTTTAAAGTAAAGTTCAAAATCTTTTTTAAAGCACAAAAGGCAGGCCGGGTATTGAGAAACTTACATTTATCAATACAAAACTTAGCCATTAGTATAATGAGGTTGCAAAGGTAGAATTTATTTTCTAATTTTTGTTCACACAGTGTGAAACCAAATACCGTATTTCCTTGAATTGCCGCAGTGCATATAGTATGCGCCTGCCTTGAATTACCGCCGGGTCAAACTCGTAACGTCACGAGTGACACTTCCCCTGTCATCATTTTCAAAATTGAAGAGGCTGATTTCAATACCGGTAATTTGAAATCGCTTAAAGGGAAGAAGATTAAGAGCTATTCGGTAGGATTTAAGGTCTAAACTTACATCACACTCAATTTTTTACTGCCGGAGTGAGAAGAGGTTTTAAAATAATTAGCGCATGCTTACTTTTACCGCATGGCTTTGGTAAGCGCAGAGGTGAGAAGAGGTTTTAAATTAAGTAGCGCCCCGGCGGCAATTCAAGGAAATACGGTATCACATCTTTTTGACATTTTGAAGCTTGCTCGCAAAAAACTACAATGAAGGACCACTGGGATAAATGAAGGAGTGCCTTACTGTGCCTGATTGAAATACTTTCGCTGAATAAATTATAAAAATGGGATTACTAAACCATAAATAAAACGATAGCACTATGCCTAAAAAAATAAAAAAAATATTTTTGGTATTTTATTATTTGCATTTATGAAAATACCTGGTTACATTTAGACCTCCACCCCAAATCACACCTCACTCCAACCCACTTCTCCAAAGTGGGCTGGCTCAGGGTGGACGACAGAGTCAAACAACTTGCACTGAGCCTAGTCTATAAAATCCGCTACACCTCCCTGATACCGAAGTACATGTCAAACTACTTCCTTAACGTAAATGACCGCCATAACCACAACACCAGGGGGAACTCCACAAACCACGTTAAACCCAGATTCCCATCCAACAAAGGTCTTAACTCATTCTCTTTCTATGCCACATCAATGTGGAATGCACTCCCAACAGGTGTAAAAGAAAGTGCATCTCTATATTCCTTCAAAACCGCTCTAAAACAACACCTCCAGGCAACTTCAACACTTTACTAATACCCTCCTCCATTCACATCCCATCTCCCCGGATTATAAATAACCTAATGTAAATAATCAAATGTACTTCCAATGTATTTACTTGCTCTTATGCTATCTGAACTCACTATGTTCTCTGCTCGCTGTACATATCCTACCAAGTAAGACCTACGTACACCAGGGGTGTCAGATGTACGGCCCGCGGGCCAGATCCGGCACGCAAACAGGTTTCATCCGGCCCGCGGGATGAGTTCCCTAAGTATAAAAATGAATCGCTCAGGCTTTCCCCTGACAGTTTGTCTATGTTTTAGTTTTTTCCTCTGCATTTGTCTTTCCTCTGTGTTTAGTATCTCCTGTCTTTAGTTCCTGTCTAGTGCTCTTATTTTATCAGCTTCCTGTCTTGTTCCCTGAGTGCTGTGTTCCTCCTCAGCTGCGGCTGATTGGCACCTAAGCCACACCTGTAGCCAATCAGCCTGCTCCTATTTGTACCTGCTTTGTCTTGTGTCAGTTGCTGGATCATTGTATTGTTGTGGCCTCATGTCACTCTTGTGTCTTTGCTACCTGTCGTGTCTGGCATCATTTCAGCTACTACCTGTCGTGCTACATCTTGTCCTGGTCGTCGTAGCGGTAAGCTGTTTTTGTTAGCCATTAGCTATTTCGAGTTTTTCTGTTTGTTATCGGGCTTCACGGTGGCAGAGGGGTTAGTGCGTCTGCCTCACAATACGAAGTTCCTGCAGTCCTGGGTTCAAATCCAGGCTCGGGATCTTTCTGTGTGGAGTTTGCATGTTCTCCCCGTGAATGCGTGGGTTCCCTCCGGGTACTCCGGCTTCCTCCCACTTCCAAAGACATGCACCTGGGGATAGGTTGATTGGCAACACTAAATTGGCCCTAGTGTGTGAATGTGAGTGTGAATGTTGTCCGTCTATCTGTGTTGGCCCTGCGATGAGGTGGCGACTTGTCCAGGGTGTACACTGCCTTCCGCCCGATTGTAGCTGAGATAGGCGCCAGCGCCCCCCGCGACCCCGAAAGGGAATAAGCGGTAGAAAATGGATGGATGGATGGATGTTGACTCTGCATTATTTATTATTATTATTTTTTTTACAGAAGCCTAAAATAATTGGCTCAGAAATGCTACCTCTGTTTTTGTTGTTTTAACCATCCATCCATCCATCTTTTTCCGCTTATCTGAGGTTGGGTCGTGGGGGCAGCAGCCTAAGTAGGGAAGCCCAGACTTCCCTCTCCCCAGCCACTGGGTCTATCTCCTCCCGGGGGATCCCGAGGCGTTCCCAGGCCAGCCGGGAGACATAGTCTTCCCAACGTGTCCTGGGTCTTCCCCGTGGCCTGTGTTTTAACTGATTTGTGAAATACCCTTCACCCATAGTGTATTCTCTGAGAACATCTGTTTTTGTTTCCAATGTTTTGAGGCATTATTTATATTTTTTACATTACAATGGTCCACTAGACCAGTGGTCCCCAACCACCGGGCCGCAGAAGAAATTTTTATTCATTTTTATTAAAAATAAAAAAATAAAAAATGTTTTTTATTTTTTATTAAATCAACATAAAAAAACACAATATACACTTACAATTAGTGCACCAACCACAAAAACCTCCCTTTTTCATGACAAAAACGTCCCTTTTTCATGAGAAAACGAAAAAAAAAAATGGACCCCCTGGGCCGCGGGACAAATTAAGCGTTGACCGGTCCGCGGATACAAAAAGGTTGGGGACCACTGCTTTAAGGAACTGATTCTAGTGATTCAGTACAGGAAAATGAACAGTGGCTTTGAGAGAGCGAAACCAAGGCACTTTAAAGCTTTTTTTAGGGATATTCCGGGACTGGTAAAATTTTGAAAAAAAAACTTCAAAAAATACAACAAGCCACTGGGAAATGATTTTTATTGTTTTTAACCCTTTTGAAATTGTGATAATCTTCCCCTTTAAGGCAGTGGTCCCCAACCACCGGGCCGTGGCCCGATTGTTACCGGGCCGCACAATAATTTTTTATCCATTTTTATTAAAAAAAAAAAAAAGTTTTTTTTTTTTTTTTTTTTAAATCAACAGAAAAAACACAATATACACTTACAATTAGTGCACCAACCACAAAAACCTCCCTTTTTCATGACAAAAACGTCCCTTTTTCATGAGAAAACGAATAAAGAAAAATAAAATGGATCCACCCCGGGCCGCAGGACAAATTATTAAGCGTTGACCGGTCCGTGGATACAAAAAGGTTGGGGACCACTGCTTTAAGGAACTGATTCTAGTGATTCAGTACAGGAAAATGAACAGTGGCTTTGAGAGAGCGAAAATAAGGCACTTTAAAGCTTTTTTTAGGGATATTCCGGGACCGGTAAGATTTTGAAAAAAACTTCAAAAAATACAACAAGCCACTGGGAAATGATTTTTATTGTTTTTAACCCTTTTGAAATTGTGATAATCTTCCCCTTTAAGGCAGTAGTCCCCAACCACCGGGCCGTGGCCCGATTGGTACCGGGCCGCAGAATTTTTTTTTATCCATTTTTATAAAAAAATAAAAATGTTTTTTTTTTTTTTTTATTTTGTATTAAATCAACAGAAAAAACACAATATACACTTACAATTAGTGCACCAACCACAAAAACCTCCCTTTTTCATGACAAAAACGTCCCTTTTTCATGAGAAAATGAAAAAAAAAAAAAAGATCCCCCCGGGCCGCAGGACAAATTATTAAGCGTTGACCGGTCTGCGGATACAAAAAAGTTGGGGACCACTGCTTTAAGGAACTGATTCTAGTGATTCAGTACAGGAAAATGAACAGTGGCTTTGAGAGAGCGAAACTAAGGCACTTTAAAGCTTTTTTTAGGGATATTCCGGGACTGGTAAAATTTTGAAAAGAAAACTTCAAAAAATACAGCAAGCCATTGAGAAATGATTTTTATTGTTTTTAACCCTTTTGAAATTGTGATAATTTTCCCCTTTAAGGCAGTGGTCGCCAACCACCGGACCGTGGCCCGATTGGTACCGGGCCGCAGAAGAATTTTTTATCCATTTTTATTTAAAGAAAAAAAAATATATATATATATATATATTTTATTTTATTTTTTATTAAATCAACAGAAAAAACACAATATAAACTTACAATTAGTGCACCAACCACAAAAAAACCCAAAAAAACAGAAAAGTGAACAGTGGCTTCGAGAGAGCAAAAATAAGGCACTTTAAAGCTTTTTTTTTAGTGATATTCCGGGACCGGTAAAATTTTGAAAAAAAAAACTTCAAAAAATACAACAAGCCACTGGGAAATGATTTTTGTTGTTTTTAACCCTTTTGAAATTGTGATAATCTTCCCCTTTAAGGCAGTAGTCCCCAACCACCGGGCCGTGGCCCGATTGGTACCGGGCCGCAGAATTTTTTTTTATCCATTTTTATAAAAAAATAAATAAATAAAAATGTTTTTTTTTAAATTTTATTTTGTATTAAATCAACAGAAAAAACACAATATACACTTACAATTAGTGCACCAACCACAAAAATCTCCCTTTTTCATGACAAAAACGTCCCTTTTTCATGAGAAAATGAAAAAAAAAAAAAAGGATCCCCCGGGCCGCAGGACAAATTATTAAGCGTTGACCGGTCCGCAGATACAAAAAAGTTGGGGACCACTGCTTTAAGGAACTGATTCTAGTGATTCAGTACAGGAAAATGAACAGTGGCTTTGAGAGAGCGAAACTAAGGCACTTTAAAGCTTTTTTTAGGGATATTCCGGGACTGGTAAAATTTTGAAAAAAAAACTTCAAAAAATACAGCAAGCCATTGAGAATTGATTTTTATTGTTTTTAACCCTTTTGAAATTGTGATAATCTTCCCCTTTAAGGCAGTGGTCGCCAACCACCGGACCGTGGCCCGATTGGTACCGGGCCGCAGAATAATTTTTTATCCATTTTTATTTAAAGAAAAAAAAATATATATATATTTTATTTTTTATTAAATCAACAGAAAAAACACAATATAAACTTACAATTAGTGCACCAACCACAAAAAAATAAAAAAAAAACAGAAAAGTGAACAGTGGCTTCGAGAGAGCAAAAATAAGGCACTTTAAAGCTTTTTTTTTAGGGATATTCCGGGACCGGTAAAATTTTGAAAAAAAAAATTCAAAAAATACAACAAGCCACTGGGAAATGATTTTTGTTGTTTTTAACCCTTTTGAAATTGTGATAATCTTCCCCTTTAAGGCAGTGGTCCCCGACCACCGGGCCGTGGCCCGATTGGTACCGGGCCGCAGAAGAATTTTTTTATCCATTTTTATTTAAAAAAATAAATAAATAAAATAAAAATGTTTTTTTGTTTTTTTAATTAAATTAAATCAACAGAAAAAACACAATATACACTTACAATTAGTGCACCAACCACAAAAACCTCCCTTTTTCATGACAAAAACGTCCCTTTTTCATGAGAAAAATAAATAAATAAAATGGATCCCCCCCGGGCCGCAGGACAAATTATTAAGCGTTGACCGGTCCGCAGATACAAAAAGGTTGGGGACCACTGCTTTAAGGAACTGATTCTCGTGATTCAGTACAGGAAAATGAACAGTGGCTTTGAGAGAGCGAAACTAAGGCCCTTTAAAGATTTTTTTAGGGATATTCCGGGACCGGTAAAATTTTGAAAAAAAAACTTCAAGAAATACAACAAGCCACTGGGAAATGATTTTTATATTTTTTAACCCTTTTGAAATTGTGATAATCTTCCCCTTTAAGGCAGTGGTCCCCAACCACCGGGCCGTGGCCCGATTGGAATGGGCCGCAGAATAATTTTTTATCCATTTTTATTAAAAAAAAAGAATAAATAAAATAATGTTTTTTTTATTTTTTATTAAATCAACATAAAAAACACAATATACACTTACAATTAGTGCACCAACCACAAAAACCTCCCTTTTTCATGACAAAAACGTCCCTTTTTCATGAGCAAATGAAAAAAAAAAAAAAATTGATCCCCCCGGGCCGCAGGACAAATTATCAAGCGTTGACCGGTCTGCGGATACAAAAAGGTTGGGGACCATTGCTTTAAGGAACTGATTCTAGTGATTCAGTACAGGAAAATGAACAGTGGCTTTGAGAGAGCGAAAATAAGGCACTTTAAAGCTTTTTTTTAGGGATATTCCGGGACCGGTAAAATTTTGAAAAAAAATTTTGAAAAATACAACAAGCCACTGGGAACTGATTTTTATTGTTTTTAACCCTTTTGAAATTGTGATAATCTTCCCCTTTAAGGCAGTGGTCCCCAACCACCTGGCCGTGGCCCGATTGGTACCGGGCCGCAGAATAATTTTTTATCCATTTTTATTAAAAATAAATAAATAAATAAAATAAAAATGTTTCTTTTTGAATTTTTCTTTTGATTAAATCAACATAAAAAACACAATATACACTTACAATTAGTGCACCAACCACAAAAACCTCCCTTTTTCATGACAAAAACGTCCCTTTTTCATGAGAAAACGAAAAAAAAAAAAAAAAAGGATCCCCCCGGGCGCAGGACAAATTATTAAGCGTTGTTACAAAAAGGTTGGGGACCACTGCTTTAAGGAACTGATTCTAGACATTCAGTACAGTCAAAAGAACTGCAGATCCCATCACTATTAAAAGTTTCAGTCAATCAATCAATACTCTTGCATTAGAAGGGGGAGCTTTCGACTTCTTCTTCTCCTTTAACAAGACAAAAAAAACAAAAAAAAAAAACAGCGCCCCCCCGCGTCCTTGTTGGCGCCATGCCATCCCGTTCGTCCAATCCGATGTGAACAGACAGCAATGGCTGACGAATGGGAGAGAGACTGTTACGTGTTGGACTCTTCTTACATCCAATGGCCTGACCTCTCCACGCTTGTGACAGAAGCGTCCGCGCAACGCCGCCGTAGAAGACTGGAAGGGACGCCGCTCGGGGCTGGTTGGTTATAGCGCCCGACGACCCAGACTGGTCCGGGGACAACCTGGACAAAAACGACACGCTGCTTGATTGGATCGCAATTAAAAATGGACAATTTGCATCGGAGGTAGCCGGTGGATTTGGACAGTGGGAATTATTCACACAGTGACACCGAGAGTGAGAGAGAGAGAGAGGGACGCCATGCGCACACACGCAGCCGCTTTGTGATCACCGGTCGTCGCTGTTTTTTTCGGTGTCTTCGCCCCTCCTCCGGCATGGACTGACCGACTCTCCCCCTCTTTTTGTGTGCGTGTGTGTGGATGATTTGATGGGGCTGCTGCGAGTCATGATGCCGCCGAAGTTGCAGCTGCTGGCACTGCTGGCGTTCGCCGTGGCCATGTTCTTCTTGGAGAACCAGATCCAGAAGCTGGAGGAGTCCCGGGGAAAACTCGGTAAGTCGAAAAATAATGCCGCAGCATCCTTTTTGAGACAGCCGGTTGTGTGCTGCAGAGACAACGGCGTGCTTTTGCACAAGGCATGGTGTGTGTACAATAATGCACCACAGGGATAAGAAGTATCCCTGTATGACCAGGGTCAGAGCTTGGTCCGCATTGCTGGCAGTAAGTCGGCACGTTTCCAGAGACTGTTGGACTCCGCCAAGGCTGTCCTTTGTCACCGATTCTGTTCATAACTTTTATGGACAGAATTTCTAGGCGCAGTCAAGGTATTGAGGTGTTCCTGTTTGGTGGCCGCGGGATTAGGTCTCTGCTTTTTGCAGATGATGTGGTCCTGATGGCTTCATCTGGCCGGGATCTTCAGCTCTCACTGGATCGGTTCGCAGCCGAGTGTGAAGCGACCGGAATGAGAATGGTTCTCGCCTGGGAAAGGGTGGAGTGCCATCTCCGGGTTGGGGAGGAGACCCTGCCCCAAGTGGAGGAGTTCAAGTACCTGGGAGTCTTGTTCATGAGTGAGGGAAGAGTGGATCGTGAGATCGACAGGCGGATCGGTGCGGCGTCTTCAGTAATGCGGACGTTGTACCGATCCATTGTGGTGAAGAAGGATCTGAGCCGGAAGGCAAAGCTCTCAATTTACCGGTCAATCTACGTTCCCATCCTCACCTATGGTCATTAACTTTGGGTCATGACGAAGGGATAAGATCACGGGTTTGGCGGACGAAATGAATTTCGTCCAGAGATGGGGCAGGGGTGTCAAACTCAAATACAGAGTGGGCCAAAATTTAAAACCGAACAAAGCCGCGGGCCGAGGTTGAACAAATGAACCTTTTAATAGTGACCCAAACAAGTTTTGCATTGAATATTGAACAAGCAAGGCTTATATATGTCACAGTTATTTGATGTCGAACCCCAGGATGCAGAGAAGGAGGCAGGCATTGAATGGGAAAAACATGGTTTTAATTTAAAATACTAGAACAAACAAAGGGTACAAACAAAAAGCGTGCACATGGGCGGAATAACAAACTAAGGGTCTTTAGCATAGAAGCTAGCAAGAAACAAAAAAAAGGGTGGAGTGCCATCTCCGGATTGGGGAGGAGACCCTGCCCCAAGTGGAGGAGTTCAAGTACCTGGGAGTCTTGTTCATGAGTGAGGGAAGAGTGGATCGTGAGATCGACAGGCGGATCGGTGCGGCGTCTTCAGTAATGCGGACGTTGTACCGATCCGTTGTGGTGAAGAAGGAGCTGGGCCGGAAGGCAAAGCTCTCAATTTACCGGTCGATCTACGTTCCCATCCTCACCTATGGTCATGAGCTTTGGGTCATGACGAAAGGATAAGATCACGGGTTTGGCGGACGAAATTAATTTCGTCCAGAGATGGGGCAGGTGTGTCTACTCAAATACAGAGTGGGCCAAAATTTAAAACCGAACAAAGCCGCGGGCCGAGGTTGAACAAATGAACCTTTTAATAGTGACCCAAACAAGTTTTGCATTGAATATTGAACAAGCAAGGCTTATATATGTCACAGTTATTTGATGTCGAACCCCAGGATGCAGAGAAGGAGGCAGGCATTGAATGGGAAAAACATGGTTTTAATTTAAAATACTAGAACAAACAAAGGGTACAAACAAAAAGCGTGCACATGGGCGGAATAACAAACTAAGGGTCTTTAGCATAGAAGCTAGCAAGAAACAAAAAAAAGGGTGGAGTGCCATCTCCGGATTGGGGAGGAGACCCTGCCCCATGTGGAGGAGTTCAAGTACCTAGGAGTCTTGTTCACGAGTGAGGGAAGAGTGGATGGTGAGATCGACAGGCGGATCGGTGCGGCGTCTTCAGTAATGCGGACGTTGTACCGATCCGTTGTGGTGAAGAAGGAGCTGAGCCGGAAGGCAAAGCTCTCAATTTACCGGTCGATCTACGTTCCCATCCTCACCTATGGTCATGAGCTTTGGGTCATGACGAAAGGATAAGATCATGGGTTTGGCGGACGAAATTAATTTCTTCCAGAGATAGGGCAGGTGTGTCTACTCAAATACAGAGTGGGCCAAAATTTAAAATTGAACAAAGCCGCGGGCCGAGGTTGAACAAATGAACCTTTTAATAGGGACCCAAACAAGTTTTGCATTGAATATTGAACAAGCAAGGCTTATACATGTCGCAGTTATTTGATGTCGAACCCCAGGATGCAGAGAAGGAGGCAGGCATTGAATGGGAAAACATGGTTTTAATTTCAAATACTGGAACTAGAACAAACAAAAGGTACAAACAAAAAGCGCGCACATGGGCGGAATAAAAAACTAAGGGTCTTTAGCATAGAAGCTAGCAAGAAACAAAAAAAAGGGTGGAGTGCCATCCCCGGATTGGGGAGGAGACCCTGCCCCATGTGGAGGAGTTCAAGTACCTAGGAGTCTTGTTCACGAGTGAGGGAAGAGTGGATGGTGAGATCGACAGGCGGATCGGTGCGGCGTCTTCTGTAATGCGGACGTTGTACCGATCCATTGTGGTGAAGAAGGATCTGAGCCGGAAGGCAAAGCTCTCAATTTACCGGTCGATCTACGCTCCCATCCTCACCTATGGTCATGAGCTTTGGGTCATGACGAAAGGATAAAATCACGGGTTTGGTGGACGAAATTAGATAGGGCAGGGGTGTCAAACTCAAATACAGAGTGGGCCAAAATTTAAAACCGAACAAAGCCGCGGGCCGAGGTTGAACAAATGAACTTTTTAATAGGGACCCAAACAAGTTTTGCATTGAATATTGAACAAGCAAGGCTTATATATGTCACAGTTATTTGATGTCGAACCCCAGGATGCAGAGAAGGAGGCAGGCATTGAATGGGAAAAACATGGTTTTAATTTAAAATACTAGAACTAGAACAAACAAAGGGTACAAACAAAAAGCGCGCACATGGGCGGAATAACAAACTAAGGGTCTTTAGCATAGAAGCTAGCAAGAAACAAAAAAAATGACCTAGCGTGGAAGCTAGTGGGTAGCAAACAGGAAAAACTGGAAATGGCTAATGCTAACAGAAACAGCTTACCACTACGACGACCAGGACAAAATGTAGCACGACAGGTAGTAGCTGTAACAAAACGACACGACAAGAGCGACATGTGGCAACGACAATACAATGATCCAGCAACTGACACAACACAAAGCAGGTACAAATAGGAGCGGGCTGATTGGCAACTAGTGTGGCCAGGTGCCAATCAGCCGCAGCTGAGAAGGAACACAGCACTCAGGGAACAAGACAGGAAGCTGACAAAACAAGAGCACTAGACAGGAAATACTAAACACAGAGGAAACAGACAAATGCAGAGGAAAAAACTAAAACATAGACAAACTGTCAGGGGAAAGCCCGACAGTATAACTTTTATAGTGACATGCAAAATCGAAGTTTCAAATAATAATAATAATAAAAAGATATCAATGGCATGTCAAATAAAATTTAAATAAAAATTTAATGCCTCTTTTTGGCGGTGGGGTTTGGTGATAGCGGGGGGTGTAATTGTAGCGTCCCGGAAGAGTTAGTGCTGCAAGGCATTCTGGGTATTTGTTCTGTTGTGTTTATGTTGTGTTACGGTGCGGATGTTCTCCCGAAATGTGTCATTCTTGTTTGGTGTGGGTTCACAGTGTGGCGCATATTTGTAACAGTGTTAAAGTTGTTTATACGGCCACCCTCTGTGTGACCTGTATGGCTGTTGACAAAGTATGCCTTGCATTGACTTGTGTGTGTGTATAAGCCGCATATATAAGAGTATGATCTATAATACTCTTATATATAAGAGTATTGCCGATACTTATAGGCAAGTAAGAGTAGTAGCGTCGAATGCAGTGTGACAGCGGCGGGCCAGCTCTAATGTTAATTTGATATTGCCTCAAGGGCCATTTGAAATTACACGGCGGGCCAAACTTGGCCCGCGAGCCAGAGTTTGACACCCATGAGATAGGGTGAGAAACTCTGCCATCCGAGAGGAGCTCAAAGTAAAGCCGCTGCTCCTCCACATGGAGAGGAGCCAGATGAGGTGGTTCGGGCATCTGGTCAGGATGCCACCCGAACGCCTAGCTAGGGAGGTGTTTAGGGCACGTCCGACCGGTAGGAGGCCACGGGTAAGACCCAGGACACGTTGGGAAGACTATGTCTCCCGGCTGGACTGGGAACGCCTCAGGATCCCCTGGGAAGAGCTAGACGAAGTGGCTGGGACGAGGGAAGTCTGGGCTTCCCTGCTTAGGCTGCTGCCCCCGCGACCCGACCTCGGATAAGCGGAAGATGATGGATGGACAGATAAGATGACAACATTATGAGTTTTTCCTTGCCCTTATGTGGGATCTGAACCGAGGATGTCGTTGTGGCTTGTGCAGCCCTTTTAAAAACTTAGATTCAGGGCTATATAAATAAACATTGATTGATTGATTGATGGATGAGCTTCTCTAGTGTGGCATCATAAACATGTCACAAACCATACATACAAACCCCGTTTCCATATGAGTTGGGAAATTGTGTAAGATAAATGGGTTGTACTTGTATAGCGCTTTTCTACCTTCAAGGTACTCAAAGCGCTTTGACACTACTTCCACATTCACCCATTCACACACACATTCACCCACTGATGGACGGAGCTGCCATGCAAGGCGCTAACCAGCACCCATCAGGTGCAAGGGTGAAGTGTCTTGCTCAGCACACAATGGACGTTACAAGGTTTGTACAAGGTGGGGATTGAACCAGGGACCCTCGGGTTGCGCACGGCCACTCTCTCACTGTGCCACGCCGTTCCAGATGTAAATATAAACAGAATACAATGATTTGCAAATCCTTTTCAACCCATATTCAGTTGAATGCACTACAAAGACAACGTATTTGATGTTCAAACTCATAAACTTTATTTTTTTTTTGCAAATAATAATTAACTTAGAATTTCATGGCTGCAACACGTGCCAGAGTAGTTGGGAAAGGGCATGTTCACCACTGTGTTACATCACCTTTTCTTTTAACAACACTCAATAAATGTCTGGGTACTGAGGAAACTAATTGTTGAAGCTTTGAAAGTGGAATTCTTTCCCGTTCTTGTTTTATGTAGAGCTTCAGTCGTTCAACAGTCCGGGGTCTCCCCTGTCGTATTTTACGCTTCATAATGCACCACACATTTTCGATGGGAGACAGGTCTGGACTGCAGGCGGGCCAGGAAAGTTCCCGCACTCTTTTTTTTTTATGAAGTCACGCTGTTGTAACACGTGCTGAATGTGGCTTGGCATTGTCTTGCTGAAATAAGCAGGAGCGTCCATGAAAAAGACGGCACTTAGATGGCAGCACATGTTGTTCCAAAACCTGCATGTACCTTTCAGCATTAATGGTGCCTTCACAGATGTGTGAGTTACCCATGCCTTGGGCACTAATGCACCACCATACCATCACAGATGCTGGCTTTTCAACTTTGCGTCGATAACAGCCTGGATGGTTTGCTTCCCCTTTGGTCCGGATGACACGATGTTGAAGATTTCCAAAAACAATTTGAAAAGTGGACTCGTCAGACCACAGAACACTTTTCCACTTTGCATCAGTCCATCTTAGATGATCTTGGGCCCAGAAAAGCCCGCGGCGTTTCTGGATGTTGTTGATAAATGGCTTTCGCTTTGCATAGTAGAGCTTTAACTTGCACTTACAGATGTAGTGACCAACTGTATTTAGTGACAGTGGTTTTCTGAAGTGTTCCTCAGCCCATGTGGTGATATCCTTTAGAGATTGATGTCGTTTTTTGATACAGTGCCGTCTGAGGGATCGAAGGTCACGGTCATTCAATGTTGGTTTCCGGCCATGCCGCTTACGTGGAGTGATTTCTCCAGATTCTCTGAACCTTTTGATGATATTATGGACCGTAGATGTTGAAATCCCTAAATTTCTTGCAATTCCACTTTGAGAAACGTTGTTCTTAAACTGTTTGACTATTTGCTCACGCAGTTGTGGACAAAGGGGTGTACCTCGCCCCATCCTTTCTTGTGAAAGACTGAGCATTTTTTGGGAAGCTGTTTTTATACCCAATCATGGCACCCACCTGTTCCCAATTAGCTTGCACACCTGTGGGATGTTCCAAATAAGTGTTTGATGAGCATTCCTCAACTTTATCAGTATTTATTGCCACCTTTCCCAACTTCTTTGTCATGTGTTGCTGGCATCAAATTCTAAAGGTAATGATTTGTAAAAAAAAAAAAAAAAATTATCAGTTTGAACATCAAATATGTTGTCTTTGTAGTATATTCAACTGAATATGGGTTGAAAAGGATTTGCAAATCATTGTATTCTGTTTATATTTACATCTAACACAATTTCCCAACTCATATAGAAACAGGGTTTGTAAGTCTCAATCAAAACTGAGCATGGCTTTCCTGATAATGACTCTTGTACTGGAGCGCATTAGATTGCGCAGGTGTACCTTGTACTGGAAATCTAAGTGAAAGTGTTTTTAATCCATGTTTCTGTTGCTGTGCAGATCCCGGTGTTGATGTAGCCCACTCAATTTTGGGGGCAATCCACATAAGGTGATTGATTATTGCAGCTGCTGTCCAAACCAAGTTGCGTTTGGATCTGATCCAGATTGTGCATTTGGCACAGACCTGGGCAAATTAAGGCCCGGGGGCCACATGCGGCCTGTTTAGCTTTTCAACCCCGGCCCGCCGGGCATTCCCCAAATAATTATTTTAGATCTTTAAGATGGAAACTGTAGCTGCCATTGTGATGTGCAGTGATGTTTTCAAATGACTGAAAGTCTTGAACCATACAAAATATTTCAATGGTTAGAATCAGTGCTTTTGCTTGATATGCTAGTTACTATGGTAATCTAGTTAGTTACTATGGTAATCTAGTTAGTTACTATGGTAATCTAAGTCACAGCAGCTCAGACCAGGCACCAAGCAGTGTGGGTGGGGAGCGTTTCTACAGAGCCTGAAATGTTGGTGTCAGGGACAGACGCGGAAGGATATTTTTACAACACAGTTCTCAAGCTTAGTGATACATCAGATTGTGGATAGTTTTTTCATATACTTTTCACATTCATATTTTGCTGTTTGTTGCATTTTTTTGGCTTGCTTGATTGTAAATAATGTCAATGGAGAGGGCGTGTGAGGTTGATATGTTGTCCATATTCAGTGTTTTATCGTTCATAGTTAATATTGTAAATACTACATTCATTATTTTCATGTACAAACCCCGTTTCCATTTGAGTTGGGAAATTGTGTTAGATGTAAATATAAAGGGAGTACAATGATTTGCAAATCCTTTTCAACCCATATTCAATTGAATGCACTACAAAGGCAAAATATTTGATGTTCAAACTCATAAACTTTGTTTTTTTTTTTTTCAAATAATAATTAACTTAGAATTTCATGGCTGCAACACGTGCCAACGTAGTTGGGAAAGGGCATGTTCACCACTGTGTTACATCACCTTTTCTTTTAACAACACTCAATAAACGTTTGGGAACTGAGGAAACTAATTGTTGAAACTTTGAAAGTGGAATTCTTTCCCATTCTTGTTTTATGTAGAGCTTCAGTCTTTCAACAGTCCGGGGTCTCCGCTGTCGTTTTTTACGCTTCTTAATGCGCCACACATTTTCGATGGGAGACAGGTCTGGACTGCAGGCGGGCCAGGAAATTACCCGCATTCTTTTACTACGAAGCCACGCTGTTGTAACACGTGGCTTGGCATTGTTTTGCTGAAATAAGCAGGGGCGTCCATGAAAAAGAAGGTGCTTGGATCAATCAATCAATCAATCAATGTTTACTTATATAGCCCTAAATCACTAGTCTCTCAAAGGGCTGCACAAACCACTACGACATCCTCGGTAGGCCCACATAAGGGCAAGGAAAACTCACACCCAGTGGGACGTCGGTGACAATGATGACTATGGGAACCTTGGAGAGGAGGAAAGCAATGGATGTCGAGCGGGTCTAACATGATACTGTGAAAGTTCAATCCATAATGGATCCAACACAGATGGCAGCATATGTTGTTCCAAAACCTGTATGTACCTTTCAGCATTAATGGTGCCTTCACAGATGTGTAAGTTACCCATGCCTTGGGCACTAATGCACCGCCATACCATCACAAATGCTGGCTTTTGAACTTTGCGTCGATAACAGTCTGGATGGTTCGCTTCCCCTTTGGTCCGGATGACACGATGTCGAATATTTCTAAAAACAATTTGAAATGTGGACTCGTCAGACCACAGAACACTTTTCCACTTTGCATCAGTCCATATTAGATGATCTCGGGCCCAGAGAAGCCAGCGGCGTTTCTGGATGTTGTTGATAAATGGCTTTCGCTTTGCATAGTAGAGCTTTAACTTGCACTTACAGATGTAGCGACCAACTGTATTTAGTGACAGTGGTTTTCTGAAGTGTTCCTGAGCCCATGTGGTGTTATCCTTTAAAGATTGATGTCGGTTTTTGATACAGTGAGGGATCGAAGGTCACGGTCATTCAATGTTGGTTTCCGGCCATGCCGCTTACGTGGAGTGATTTCTCCAGATTCTCTGAACCTTTTGATGATACTATGGACCGTAGATGTTGAAATCCCTAAATTTCTTGCAATTGCACTTTGAGAAACGTTGTTCTTAAACTGTTTGACTATTTGCTCACGCAGTTGTGGACAAAGGGGTGTACCTCGCCCCATTTTTTTTTGTGAAAGACTGAGCATTTTTTGGGAAGCTGTTTTTATACCCAGTCATGGCACTCACCTATTCCCAATTAGCCTACACACCTGTGGGATGTTCCAAATAAGTGTTTGATGAGCATTCCTCAACTTTATCAATATTTATTGCCACCTTTCCCAACTTCTTTGTCATGTGTTGCTGGCATCAAATTCTAAAGTTAATGATTATTTGCACAAAAAAAAAAGTTTATCAGTTTGAACATCAAATATGTTGTCTTTGTTGCATATTCAACTGAATATGGGTTGAAAAGGATTTGCAAATCATTGTATTCCGTTTATATTTACATCACTTCATATGGAAACGGAGTTCGTACATTCTGGGTGTCTCATTCAGTAAAAAATAATAATAATAAAATTCCATTCCTTTTTTTTTAAGGCGGTCTGTCAAGACTGTTTTTTTTAGCCATTTAGACATTATTGTGAGGTTTTGTATCAGTGTTCCTAAAAATCCGATATACCTGCCCTCAGACACATTTTGTCTCAAAATTTGGTCCCCGAGTCAAAATAATTGCCCTGGCTTGATTTGGCAGTTAATTAAATAAGCCATGATGCATCGTCCTTTTAGATTTCCGGACGCGTACATGCGTTTAATGTGGGATATTTATTCGTTGTCTCGGCTGTTTACTCTTTATTTTCACTGCAGTCAAGCGGGTACATATTGCTGTTGATGCCTTAAATCAAGTTTTTATTCAAACTAGCACTCTCACTCATGACACTGTTTGCATCCATTCAAAATGATCTCATATTCTGCTCAAAAATAGCTTTTTAATCAAACCAGACTAATCCCTCGTGATCCTTCCTATATTTACAAATGTAATTAGAAATCAAAATGGGATTAAGGTGTGCACCGTTGGAACATAGCAGGAACTAGGAATGGGTACTGAATTCAGATGCCGACCCACTTCCATTGGATATACCCGGTATCGATTCACGGACCATATTCCGATATGTTTGTTTTGCACGTGACATCACTTCCGGGTTACAGTCTAAACACTTGGCGAGGAAATAAGCACTCAAGCAGCACTCAGAGTGGACCCAGTCGGACCACCTTTCGGCATACTTGCCAACCCTCCCGAATTTTCCGGGGCACTCCCTGATTTCAGTGCCTCTCCCGAAAATCTCCCGGGACAACCATTCTCCTGAATTTCTCCTGATTTCCAGACGGATCTGAGTGAGGACAGCCTGTCGTCACGTCCAATATTCCTCCATATAAATAGCGTGTCGGCCCAGTCATGTTGTAACATATACGGCTTTTGGAGAGTGCACAACTGCACACATAACAAGAAGGAGACTATTATATATGTCTCCGTTATCCATAGGTTTATCTATACCCCACAAAAGTAGGCGGGCACAGAGCTATTTCTCAGCGTGTGTTTAATCCAGCCGGCACGTTAATACACTGACACACAACATCCGGATTCCCGTCATGCATTGCTTGAAAACTACGGCAAGTAGTAATGTCCAAAAAAAGATAGTGACAGAGAATAGAACGAGGGTGGACAATTCAACCCTAAACTCACTCCTTTCCTGCAAATTAAATGTCACAGATGCTGCCTATACCTATGATCCTTTAAAGGCTGTGCTACTGTCTGCAAAGCATTGCGCTTTCAAATACAACAATGAGTAGAGAGGAGTGTTATGTGTGTGTATATATGTAAATAAACAAACAGTGAAATTCAAGTATTTCTTTTATTTATATATATATATATATATGTATATGTGTATATATATATATATATATATATATGTATGTGTGTATATATATATATATTTATACATATGTATGTTATATGCATATATATGTGTATATAAACATACATATATGTATGCATATATATGTATGTAATATACATACATATATATGCATGTATATACGTATTCAAGTATTTCTTTTTTATATATACTTATATATACAGTATGTACATATATGTATATACATATGTATATATGCAAATATATGTATATATGCATTTTTATATGCATATATACACATATATATGCATATATATATATGCACATATATGTGTATGTATGTGTGTATATATACATACATATATACATACATATATGTATATACATATGTATGTATATATGCATATATATATGCATTTATATATGTGGATATATATGCATATATATGCATATTTATACATGCATATATGTGTGTGTATATATATATGCATATATATATACATATACACATACATATATATATGCATATATATTTATATATACAGTATATATATGTACAGTATATATGCAAATATATATGTATATATGCATATAAATAAATATATATATATATATTTATATATACAGTATATATATATATGTGTATATATATATATATATATATATACATATATATATATATATATATATATACACAGTACATATAAAATAAATACTTTAATTTCTGTGAATTCTAGCTATAAATATACTCCTCCCCCTTGAATATATGCATGTATATGTATATATATTTATATATATATATATATATATATATGTATATATGTATGTATATATACATATATTTGTATATATACATATATATGTACATATGCGCACATATATACATATTCAAGTATTTCTTTTATATATATGTATATGGTTAACCATATGTATATATGTATATATGCACATATATGTGCATATATATATATATATATATATATATATAAAAGAAATACTTGAATTTCAGTGAATTCTAGCTATAAATATAATCCCCCCCCCCCCCTCCCTCTCCATTTTACCTCCAGGTACAATTACAGTTGGACGTTTACAGTCAAACAACTGGTGTGTAATAAATACACTATTTACAGTCCAAACCATTTTTACATTCAGTTTAATGGCAAAGACTACTTCCGTCTTGGAATTGCAACTACACACCAAGTCTAGTATATAATACTTGCGAATGAGACTCAGAAGTGTAAAAAAATCAAATGCAACAACAAGATGCAACAGTCGTCATTTAATAAAATAAATAGTGCGGTACAGATTCCCAGGTGGTATCGACTCAAACGTAAACGATACCAGTCCCTAGCAGGTGCACACTGTGACTCTTAAAATGGGCAGAAAAACTAATGTTTTTTGTCGCCTTTAAAACTCCTTCTTACTTCCCATTAGGGACCCAGTCCCAATGAGATCTGGGACACTGCAGGATTATCTCTCTGATGCTTCCACGGTAGGGATTTTAAGGAACAGCAGAAGATACCAAAAAGGTTCAGCTACCACCTCTGGGGGGGTCCTCACGCCAGCTTTTCCATTATTTGATAAGACATTTTGCATTTGCATACAGCTGATATTTGGAGTACAGGTGTGTTATCGTTGATATAAACATGGCAGTCAAGTCTCCGGTATTTTGTAGCCACTCAGCCCGACATCTTGTTGTTCTTCTGCTGTTGAGAAACAGATGCCATGTTGACTTCCTCACATTTGTATGACAGTTCTCAAGGGACGATACTACAAAAATGAAAATTGGATAGAGTTTAGAGTAGTCAGTGTACAGCTAGTATAGATGTAGAGCGAAACCTCGATTTACAAATCCCTTATTGTTCAAACATTTCCATTTACAAACCAGACGAAATTAAATTGTCTTCCGTCAATACATTTGTTCCCGGTAGCACATCAATTTTGGGCGGGCTGATCAATCAGATTTTAAGTGGGTTTTTTTTTAGCCTTTTTACTGTTATAGTTTACTAAAGGGAGATGACGGCAACAGACACCAGGTGGCAGTAATGTTCATAAAATAAACAATACTATCTAATAAGCTAACCCAAGGAAATGAAGTGTGTCAAACCCAAGTGTGTATGTGTGTAGATTAACTGAAGTGTGTGTTACCTAGTGTTGTCGAGGGTGAAGGAACAAGGTAGTCCGAGGGGCAGGTAGATGATCATCCAGGGCAGGAGAGACGAAGCAAGAGCCGTGTTCAGGCGAGGGTGGGGAATCCAGGAAGGCAGTCCAAAAACACAGGGGAAACAACGAACGATCTCGAAGGGGGAAGACTCAGGATGGCACTGCCGGAGAGCAACAGTGACGTCAGAATCAAGGAGGGAAAAACAACAACGGTGAGAGAACATCAGGCTTACGGTACACAGAGAGGTAACTAAGTTCTCGCGTGGATCCTTGGGTCCACTGGCCCTTTATCCAGCTCGCCGTCATCATTACAGTTGTGCAGATTGGCGATTGTATGCAGGTTTGTCGCTGCGTGGGCGTGCTGCGCTCAGCGTGAGCCGGGGCGTGTGCGGGCGATCAGCCAGAAGAGAAACTGCGACACTCTGATGCAGGAGGGAAGCGGGTTCGAAACCGCGCCGTGACAATTCCAGATTGTCCTTGTTTTGCTAGCTCTTTACGATTTCAAAGAAAGCAATGAACAAGCCAAGTTCGGTTTGAGACATTCAGGAAGTAGCCACAATGTTGTCCCATCTCCTCCTCCGTTTCTATGCACACAAAGAAGATTAACTGACTAGGTATAGCAGATTGTATTTTTTATTCACAATCATTGCAGTGACTTGGCTGATGAAGGTACAGATTTTGTGATTTGAAAGTGTGAGCACACCGCAGGGTTCCATTCTAGAGGGTAATCTTTCCGGTGATAAAATGGCAACCAAGGTAATCAAAAAAGGTCAACCAACGAACGAGATTTCTCTACAGAATCTCCTCTCTGGTCAACAAAATTACCATGAAGATTCTAGCGGGAACTCTCATTCAACCCTTTTTCGATTACGCATGCACCTCCTGGTACCCCAGCACCTCCAAAACCCTCAATTCTAGACTCCAAACATCCCAGAACAAGCTAGTTTGGTTACTTCTAGACCTCCACCCCAGATCACACCTCACTCCTACCTACTTCTCCAAAGTGGGCTGGCTCAGGGTGGTGGACAGAGTCAAACAACTTGCACTGAGCCTTGTCTATAAAATCCGCTACACCTCCCTGATACCGAAGTACATGTCAAACTACCTCCATAACGTAAATGACCGCCATAACCACAACACCAGGGTGCGCTCCACAAACCACGTTAAACCCAGATTCCGATCCAACAAAAGTCTTAACTCATTCTCCTTCTTTGCCACATCAATGTTGAATGCACTCCCAACATGTGTAAAATAAATTGCATATCTAGCCTCCTTTAAAACCTCACTAAAAGAACAACTTAAGGCAACTTTAACCCGAGACTAAGACCCTCCCCCCTCCACATCCCACATCCCCGGATTGTATATAATCAAATGTAAATAATCAAATGTATATACTTGTTCTTATGCTTTCTGATCTCACTATGTCCACTACTTGCTGTATACACAGTGGGGTAAAAAAGTATTTAGTCAGCCACCGATTGTGCAAGTTCTCCCACTTAAAATGATGACAGAGGTCTGGAATTTTCATCATAGGTACACTTCAACTGTGAGAGACAGAATGTGGAAAAAAATCCAGGAATTCACATCGTAGGAATTTTAAAGAATTTATTCGTAAATTATGTTGGAAAATAAGTATTTGGTCAACCATTCAAAGCTCTCACTGATGGAAGGAGGTTTTGGCTCAAAATCTCACAATACATGGCCCCATTCATTATTTCCTTAACACTGATCAATCATCCTGTCTCCTTAGAAGAAAAACAGCCCCAAAGCATGATGTTTCCACCCCCATGCTTCACAGTAGGTGTGGTGTTCTTGGGATGCAACTCAGTATTCTTCTTCCTCCAAACACGACAAGTTGAGTTTATACCAAAATGGATACATGGATGATACAGCAGAGGATTAGGAGAATGTCATGTGGTCAGATGAAACCAAAATGTATAACTTTTTCATATAAACTCAACTCGTCGTGTTTGGAGGAAGAAGAATACAGAGTTGCATCCCAAGAACACCACACCTACTGTGAAGGATGGGGGTGGAAACATCATGCTTTGGGGCTGTTTTTCTGCTAAGGGGACAGGACGGTTGATCTGTGTTAAGGAAAGAATGAATGGGGCCATGTATCGTGAGATTTTGAGCCAAAGCCTCCTTCCATCAGTGAGAGCTTTGAATGGTTGACCAAATACTTATTTTCCACCATAATTTACAAATAAATTCTTTAAAATTCCTGGATTTTTTTTTCACATTCTGTCTCTCACAGTTAAAGTGTACCTGTGATGAAAATTACAGACCTCTGTCATCATTTTAAGTGGGAGAACTTGCACAATCGGTGGCTGACTAAATACTTTTTTGCCCCACTGTATTACAATTGTCTGTTTAACATCTTTCCGCTTGAAGCCAAACAACCACCAGACAATGGACCCCGTGCTGTTTTTCTTAGGAATTAATTCTTCGCACCTTTTCTCTCTCGTTTTAGCACTCGCACCGCTCCGCTAGTACCACAGCTAACGCTACCCTTTCCGCCACCTCTCTGCTCGGCGAGAGCGTATGACGTTGTTTATGAGTGTGTTTACTACATTAATTAATAGCGGCCTTGTCTGCGATATTAGAGCAAAGATTTTTAAAATGTGCACTTAATTCTTACTAATATTACTGTCAACAAGTGTTGAGCAAGTCAATGACTCGCAGTTCTGTAAAACCTGTAAAATAACAAAACATTCCTGAGGGACCTTCTGACCACAAAACTGTATTTGTATCCAAATATTGGGGTGTTTTCTGAAGCAAATGCTATTATTGCGAGCAAACAACCTGTGATTAATCACGATTATTCACAGTTCAAAGGAGTGATTATTCAATCAATTAATCAATGTTTATTTATATAGGCCTAAATCACAAGCGTCTCAAAGGGCTGCACAAACCACAACCACATCCTCGGTACAGAGCCCACATAAGGGCAAGGAAAAACTCACCCCAGTGGGACGTCGGTGACAGTGACTATTATGACTACGAGAAACCTTGGAGAAGACCGCATATGTGGGCACCCCCCTCCAGGGGAGACTGAAAGCAATGGATGTCGAGCGGGTCGAACATGATATTGTGAAAGTTCAGTCCATAGTGGATCCAACATAACAATGAGAGTCCAGTCCAAAGTGGATCAAATATAGTAGCAAGAGTATTCTTCTTCCTCCAAACACGACGAGTTGAGTTTATACCAAAAAGTTCTATTTTGGTATCATCCATGTATCCATTTTGGTATAAACTCAACTCGTGGTGTTTGGAGGAAGAAGAATACTGAGTTGCATCCCAAGAACACCACACCTACTGTGAAGCATGGGGGTGGAAACATGCTTTGGGGCTGTTTTTCTGCTAAGGGGACAGGACGGTTGCTCTGTGTTAAGGAAAGAATGAATGGGGCCATGTATCGTGAGATTTTGAGCCCAAACCTCCTTCCATCAGTGAGAGCTTTGAATGGTTGACCAAATACTTATTTTCCACCATAATTTACAAATAAATTCTTTAAAATTCATGGATTTTTTTTCACAATCTGTCTCTCACAGTTGAAGTGTACCTATGATGAAAATTACAGACCTCTGTCATCATTTTAAGTGGGAGAACTTGCACAATCGGTGGCTGACTAAATACTTTTTTGCCCCACTGTATTACAATTGTCTGTTTAACATCTTCCCGCTTGAAGCCAAACAACCACCAGACAATGGACCCCGTGCTGTTTTTCTTAGGAATTAATTCTTCGCACCTTTTCTCTCTCGTTTTAGCACTCGCACCGCTCCCCTAGTACCACAGCTAACGCTACCCATTCCGCTACCTCTCTGCTCGGCGAGAGCGTATGACGTTGTTTATGAGTGTGTTTACTACATTAATTAATAGCGGCCTTGTCTGCGATATTATAGCAAGGATTTTTAAAATGTGCACTTAATTCTTACTAATATTACTGTCAACAAGTGTTGAGCAAGTCAATGACTCGCAGTTCAGTAAAACATTTAAAAAAACAAAACATTCCTAAGGGACCTTCTGACCACAAAACTGTATTTGTATCCAAATATTGGGGTGTTTTCTGAAGCAAATTCTATTATTGCAAGCAAACAACCTGTGATTAATCACGATTAATCACAGTTCAAAGGAGTGATTATTCAATCAATTAATCAATGTTTATTTATATAGGCCTAAATCACAAGTGTCTCAAAGGGCTGCACAAACCACAACCACATCCTCGGTACAGAGCCCACATAAGGGCAAGGAAAAACTCACCCCAGTGGGACGTCGGTGACAGTGACTATTATGACTATGAAAAACCTTGGAGAGGACCGCATATGTGGGCACCCCCCTCCAGGGGAGACCGAAAGCAATGGATGTCGAGCGGGTCTAACATGATATTGTGAAAGTTCTGTCCATAGTGGATCCAACATAATGATGAGAGTCCAGTCCAAAGTGGATCTAATATAGTAGCCAGAGTATTCTTCTTCCTCCAAACACGACGAGTTGAGTTTATACCAAAAAGTTCTATTTTGGTATCATCCATGTATCCATTTTGGTATGAACTCAACTCGTCGTGTTTGGAGGAAGAAGAATACTGAGTTGCATCCCAAGAACACCACACCTACTGTGAAGCATGGGGGTGGAAACATCATGCTTAGGGGCTGTTTTCCTGCTAAGGGGACAGGACGATTGATCCGTGTTAAGGAAAGAATGAATGGTGCCATGTATCCTGAGATTTTGAGCCAAAACCTCCTTTCATCAGTGAGAGCTTTGAATGGTTGACCAAATACTTATTTTCCACCATCATTTACAAATAAATTCTTTAAGATTCCTGGATTTTTTTTTCACAATCTGTCTCTCGCAGTTGAAGTGTACCTATGATGAAATTTACAGACCTCTGTCATCATTTTAAGTGGGAGAACTTGCACAATCGGTGGCTGACTAAATACTTTTTTTGCCCCACTGTATATGAAGACAGTTTTAGCATATTTGACCGCCATCAAACGAAATGTTTGTTCCAAGATACTGCAGTAGTACACAGTAGGGATGTAATAGTACTCACTATAATTTAATAAAACAAAAAGTTTG
The DNA here is from genome assembly GCF_033978795.1 of Nerophis ophidion. NCBI lineage: Eukaryota > Metazoa > Chordata > Actinopteri > Syngnathiformes > Syngnathidae > Nerophis > Nerophis ophidion. The sequence continues at coordinate 13,239,571 of NC_084624.1, read as the reverse complement.
TGTTGATATGAAAAAAATTGTGTACTTTTTTTTGCCATATTGCCCAGCCCTACAGTACTATAAAGCACATTATATTGTGTTTGATAGTGTACACACTTAAAAATATGGACTTTTGTCTCGCCTGGAAACTATTGTCCATGTTAACATTGTTTCTTATTGTTTTCTATTTAAAACCTGGTGCATAATTCAAGCTTCAGCTGTATTGACTTACTGCCTGCTGATTTGTTGTCTAAAAATCTGGCCTTTAGTCAAGCTGTGTGGTAGCGCCACAAATAGATTTGACTACACCTGTTTTGCCTCACTCGTGAACGTATAAGTGAACTGTTCAAAGTGTTTACAAAGAAGAAGAACCTTGATGAACATTCTTAACTCACTGATAATCTTAAGAAATACAACCTACTTCACTATTTGCCATTGATTATATTTATGTCATTATTGATGGAGTATATTGTGAATACATCGAGAAAAGGAAGTGAACAAAAAGTCTGAGCAATTGCTATGCAAGGGAAAAGAGGTAGGATTATATAAGCTCTGTTTCTTCCTACTCCTTTTCGAACATGTTGAAAAGAGAAACTGGACGTTGTGACGTATAATGTTGTAATTTAAAGGGGAACATTATCACAATTTCAAAAGGGTTAAAAACAATAAAAATCAGTTCCCAGTGGCTTGTTGTATTTTTTGAAGTTTTTTTCAACATTTTACCGGTCTGGGAATATCCCTAAATAAAGCTTTAAAGTGCCTTATTTTCGCTATCTTCGAAACCACTATCCATTTCCCTGTGACGTCATACAGTGCTGCCAATGTAAACAAACAATGGGAATATCACAGCAAGATTTAGCGACATTAGCTCGGATTCAAACTCGGATTTCAGCGATTCAACAGATTACGCATGTATTGAAACAGATGGTTGTAATATGAAAGTATTGAGGAAGAAACTGAAGCTATTGATGCTATTCATAGCCATAGCATGGCCGAATAGCTGCGTTAGCATCGCCGGTAAAATGTGCGGACCAAACGATCAGGACTTTCGCATCTTTTGACACTGGAGCAACTTAAATCCGTCGATTGGTAAGTGTTTTTTTCGCATTAAATGTGGGTGGAAGGAAACGTAATATAGTTGCAAATGCATCTACAGGTTATCCATACATCTCTGTGCCATGTCTGCTTTAGCACCACCGGTAAATAGCATGTCAGGACCGATTAGCATAGCATGTTAGCATCGATTAGCTGGCAGTCAACATCAACAAAACTCACCTTTGTGATTTCGTTGACTATCGTTGCAAATGCATCTGCAGGTTATCCATACATCTCTGTGCCATGTCTGCTTTAGCACCGCCGGTAAATAGCATGTTCGCATCGATTAGCGTAGCATGTTAGCATCGATTAGCTGGCAGTCAACATCAACAAAACTCACCTTAGTGATTTCGTTGACTATCGTTGCAAATGCTTTTGCAGGTTATCCATACATCTCTGTGCCATGTCGGCCTTAGCATCGCCGGTAAAATGTGGAGACACTCCGGCACATTCAATGGGGGTCTGGCGGCAGACACTTTGGCATCTTCGGGCCAGTGGTGCAACTTGAATACCTCCCTGTTAGTGTTGTTACACCCTCCGACAACACACCGTCGAGGCATGATGTCTCCAAGGTTCCAAAAAATAGTCCAAAAAACGGAAAATAACAGAGCTGAGACCCGGTGTTTGTAATGTGTTGAAAATGAAAATGGCGGCTGTGTTACCTCGGCGACGTCACATTCTGACGTCATCGCCTCCAGCGCGATAAACAGAAAGGCGTTTAATTTGCCAAAATTCACCTATTTAGAGTTCGGAAATCGGTTAAAAAAATATATGGTCTTTGTTCTGCACCATCAAGGTATATATTGACGCTTACATAGGTCTGGTGATAATGTTCCCCTTTAATGCATGGTCCAAATAAACTCTCACCAAAGCCATATTATCTTCCCCCTGGTCTGCCAGAGCATAAGAAGACGACGCATGTTTAGCGAGTAAGTCTCATGATCCGTGGTCTAGATCAGTGGTTCTTAACCTGGGTTTGGTGAGTCGGGCTCAGGGGTTCGGCAGAGGTCAAGACACACCCGACTCATCGTGTAAATAAAAACTTCTCCCTATCGGCGTATTGCGGATACGACAACAAAAGTCAGACTAATTTGCAGGTGTGTAATTTGTTGTGAGTTTATGCAGTGTGTTTGTTTTGTTCTTTGAACAAGGTGATGTTCATGCACGGTTCATTTTGTGCACCAGTAAAAACAACATGGTAACACTTTAGTATGGGGAAGATATTCACCATTAATTAGTTGTTTGTTAACATGCAAATTAGTAACATATTGGCTCTTAACCTGTCATTATTAAGTACTTATTAAGGCCTTATTCGGCACGGCCTTATTATAAGCCTCACCCTCTAATCCTCTAACCCTAACCAAACAACTCTAAATTAAGTCTTTGTTACTTAGACTATGTTCCCCTACTGTCCAAAAAACTCTAAATTAAGTCTTTGTTACTTAGAATATGTTCCCCATACTAAAGTGTTACCAAAAACATATAATTTTGTCTTGAATTTGAAAAAAAAAAAAACATAATTTGATTTTTCACTTAAGAAGGGTTCGGTGATTGCGCATATGAAACTGGTGGGGTTCGGTACCTCCAACAAGGTTAAGAACCACTGGTCTGGATCTTGTTTTGTTTAGTTATGTTCTGTTAGTTTTGGACTCCACTAGTTCCTGTTTTTGTGCACCCTTGTTTGTTTTAGTTTATATGACGACTCATTAGTTTCACCTGCCTCATGTGTTCGGATCACACACCTGCTTTAATCAGAGACTATTATTTAAGCCTGTTTTTTCAGTTAGTCGGACTGGCGACATTACTCGGTTTTTGCTCTATTCATGCCATAGTTTCACGCTCTTTTCATGCCATAGTTTCATGCTTGTGTCATGCGATTGTTTGCCAACGATATTAGCTCAATGATGAAGACACGGCGGCAGGACATGGACCAAAGGACCAGGTCGCAGGCTGGTCACTGCAATTTCGGGTGGGACGATAAGCCTCTGGCTGAGGTCTACCCGCATTTCCCAATCTCGGGTTGCGTTCAGTGGGCCCAAGTCTGGAGGTGATCAATCAATCAATCAATCAATGTTTACTTATATAGCCCTAAATCACTAGTGTCTCAAAGGGCTGCACAAACCACCACGACATCCTCGGTAGGCCCACATAAGGGCAAGGAAAACTCACACCAAGTGGGACATCGGTGACAATAATGACCCAGTGGGACGTCGGTGACAATAATGACTATGAGAACCTTAGAGAGGAGGAAAGCAATGCATGTCGAGCGGGTCTAACATGATACTGTGAAAGTTCAATCCACAATGGATCCAACACAGTCGCGAGAGTCCAGTCCAAAGCGGATCCAACACAGCAGCGAGAGTCCCGTTCACAGCGGAGCCAGCAGGAAACCATCCCAAGCGGAGGCGGATCAGCAGCGCAGAGATGTCCCCAGCCGATACACAGGCAAGCAGTACATGGCCACCGGATCGGACCGGACCCCCTCCACAGGGGAGAGTGGGACATAGAAGAAAAAGAAAAGAAACAGCAGATCAACTGGTCTAAAAAGGGAGTCTATTTAAAGGCTAGAGTATACAAATGAGTTTTAAGGTGAGACTTAAATGCTTCTACTGAGGTGGCATCTCGAACTGTTACCGGGAGGGCATTCCAGAGTACTGGAGCCCGAACGGAAAACGCTCTATAGCCCACAGACTTTTTTTGGGCTTTGGGAATCACTAACAAGCCGGAGTCCTTTGAACGCAGATTTCTTGCCGGGACATATGGTACAATACAATCGGCAAGATAGGATGGAGCTAGACCGTGTAGTATTTTATACGTAAGTAGTAAAACCTTAAAGTCACATCTTAAGTGCACAGGAAGCCAGTGCAGGTGAGCCAGTACAGGCGTAATGTGATCAAGCTTTCTTGTTCTTGTCAAAAGTCTAGCAGCCGAATTTTGTACCAACTGTAATCTTTTAATGCTAGACATGGGGAGACACGAAAATAATACGTTACAGTAGTCGAGGCGAGACGTAACAAACGCATGGATAATGATCTCAGCGTCTTTAGTGGACAGAATGGAGCGAATTTTAGCGATATTACGGAGATGAAAGAAGGCCGTTTTAGTAACGCTTTTAATGTGTGCCTCAAAGGAGAGAGTTGGGTTGAAGATAACACCCAGATTCTTTACCGCGTCGCCTTGTTTAATTGTTTGGTTGTCAAATGTTAGAGTTGTATTATTAAATAGAGTTCGGTGTCTAGCAGGACCGATAATCAGCATTTCCGTTTTTTTGGCATTAAGTTGCAAAAAGTTAGCGGACATCCATTGTTTAATTTCATTAAGACACGCCTCCAGCTGACTACAATCCGGCGTGTTGGTCAGCTTTAGGGGCATGTGGAGTTGGGTGTCATCAGCATAACAGTGAAAGCTAACACCGTATTTGCGTATGATGTCACCTAGCGGCAGCATGTAGATGCTGACGAGTGCAGGGCCAAGGACCGAACCCTGGGGAACTCCACACGTTACCTTAACGTAGTCTGAGGTCACATTGTTATGGGAGACACACTGCATCCTATCAGTAAGATAAGAGTTATACCAAGACAGGGCTAAGTCTGACATACCAATTCGTGTTTTGATACGTTCTAATAAAATATTATGATCGACGGTATCGAAAGCAGCGCTAAGATCGAGGAGCAGCAACATAGATGACGCATCAGAATCCATCGTTAGCAATAGATCATTAGTCATTTTTGCGAGGGCTGTCTCCGTGGATTGATTTGCTCTGAAACCGGATTGAAAGGTTTCACATAGATTGTTAGACGCTAAGTGTTCATTTAACTGCTCCGCAATAATTTTTTCAAGGATTTTTGAAATAAAAGGAAGGTGAGACACCGGTCGGTAGTTTACCATGAGGTCAGGATCGAGGTTAGGTCTTTTAAGAAGAGGGTGAATAACCGCTTTTTTGAATGCTAGGGGAACAGTGCCCGAGGAGAGTGATAAGTTTATAATATTTAGCACTGATGGACCTAATAATACAAAGAGCTCCTTGATCAGTTTCCCAGGAAAAGGGTCAAGTAAGCATGTTGTCTGTTTTATTCCATTTACACGTTGTAACAATTCCTCTAATGTTATTTCCTCAAAACGAGAGAAACTATTTTGGAGGGCAGTATCCGCCGTATATACCATCGTGTCACTGTTAATAGAACCCTGTTGTAGCTGGGACGCATTGTCTTTAATCTCCTTTCTAATGACTTCAATTTTCTTACTAAAGAATTGCATAAAGTCATCAGCTGAGTGGGTTGAGCTACTGGAAGGGGTCCCTTGTTGGGTTAGCGATGCTACCGTACTAAACAAAAATTTAGGATCGTTTTTATTACGGTGGATGAGATTTGAGTAATATTTAGCTTTAGCTAAGGTAAGCATGCGTTTATAAGTTATTAAACCATCACTCCATGCTTGATGGTGCACCTCAAGTTTAGTCGTGCGCCATTTGCGTTCCAGCTTTCTACATAATAATTTCTGAGCTCTAGTTTCTTCTGTAAACCACGGGGTGCGCTTTTTTGGAGCCTTTTTTAACTTTAGCGGTGCTATGTTATCAATGGTTTCGCGCAGGGTGTCGTTAAAGTTGTTAGTGAGGTTATCAATAGAGCCCACATACTTTGGGAATGGTGCCATAACCGAGGGCAGTAGGTCAGCAAGAGTTGTCGTTGTGGCCGTATTAATGTTGCGGCTGCTATAGCAGTTATTATTATTATTAGTTTGACGAACATGCGTCTGAACCTCGAATTTTATAAGGTAATGATCGGACAATACTTTAGTATACGGGAGTATCGTAACTTTGGAGACGGTGATACCCCTGACAAGCACTAGGTCTATCGTATTACCGTTGCGATGCGTGGGTTCATTTATTATTTGTGTGAGACTACAGCTATCAATTACAGTCTGGAGCGCTACGCACGGTGGGTCCGATGGGGTATTCATATGGATATTAAAGTCCCCCATTATGATTATATTATCGGCGTGTGTCACTAGATCAGCAACGAACTCTGAGAATTCATTGATAAAGTCCGAATAGGGCCCTGGGGGGCGGTAGATAACAGCCAGGTGTAGAGGCAGCGGTGTGACAGACTTCATATTAAGCACCTGAAACGATTTATATTTATTATTTATGTTAGGACTAAGGTTAAAGTTTTCGTTGTATATTAGTGCGACCCCCCCACCCCTTTTAAGCGGACGGGCAATATGCGCATGTGTAAAGTTAGGAGGACATGCCTCATTTAGCGCAAAAAAGTCGTTTGGTTTAAGCCAGGTTTCGCTGAGACCGATGACGTTAAGATTGTTGTCTCTGATAATATCATTAACTAATAACGTTTTGGGAGACAATGATCTTATGTTTAAAAAACCTATATTATAGGTAGTGGGCTGTTTTAGGGAGTTTTTGATCAAATTATCCGTAGTAGCAATATTAATAATGTTGTGTTTATTATGCCCAGTGCATTTAGTATAGTTACGACCATATCTAGGAATTGATACGACAGGAATTTTCCGATTGTTTGTTTGTTGCTTTGATAAACTGCACGCATCATGGTTAGCCACCTCAGTAACGGGGATTTTCCGATTGTTTGTTTGTTGCTTTGATAAACTGCACGCATCATAGTTAGCCACCTCAGTAACACACATGTCCAACTCTGAAACACTCAAAGCAGAAAAAACGTGTTCTAATTTAACTGACTCCTTACCCAGACCAGTAGTCTCGCATCTTTTATTTAAATCCGGCTGCAGGATGGAGGGAAGTGGTGTTCTGTGGGGATTAGCCTTCTGCTTTGTTTTTAGCCCCGCTCGACATCCGCGTTTCCGATCACACCGCTGGCGTCTGCTCCTAGACGGCCCCCGCTGCTACTAGACTCCGCTGCTTCACAGGCCGCTGGATGTAGCCGCCGATGTATTCCCATGCTAGTTAGCACGTTTAGCACGAACGCGTCTATCAGTCCAAAACGGCCCGATATGTCCACATCCAGAAGTGTCTGGCGGTCGTACGTGATCACGGAGTGACCACGATGTGAGCCAGCCATAAAGTCTGTGGAATTGTCCGGTATTTCTGCCAAATGTTTCATCTTTAGCAGGAGCTCCGCGAGGACGCAGCCCGTCCGGGCGCCGCCATCTTGGAAAAAAAATAGTTTGGTCCGCCGTTTCTCGGATGAATTTTTTTTTGCGTGGGAAGGTAGCCTGAGCATTTAGAGGCATGGCGTTGGTGACTACTATCCTATTCTCAAGTTGGCAGCCCAGCACCTCAGTACCTGGTTGTGGCACCAGGTGTATCTCCCTTGAGTCAGACTGGTCATGCAACCTACCAAGATGTGTTTGAAAGACTTGTGAAAGAAAGAAGGGGCATGCGATTAAACTCTGATTCTCCCCGTGACTGCTTGGGTTCCCTCCGGGTACTCCGGGGTCCTCCCGCCTCCAAAGACATGCCCCTGGGGATAGGTTGATTGGCAACACTAAATTGGCACTAGTGCACACTTTCCAACCCTCCCGGATTTTCCGGGAGACTCCCGGAATTCAGCGCCTTTCCCGAAAACCTCCCGGAAGAAATTTTCTCCAGAAATCTGCTGAAATTCAGCAGGAGCTGGAGGCCACGCCACCCCCAGCTCAAACATGCACAGTTCGAAGCTTGAAAAGGAGGATTGCAGGTGGATCTGACGGCATTTAAAGTCATTTTTAAAAACGACTGCTAATCCTCCTCCTTTTCGGCCGGTCGACCGCGGAGAATTAAAGTAGGAACACTCCGGAGGCAGAAGTTCATTAAGAGGGGCGGACTCACCGGCTCTCAGACATGTTTCCGTCACACAGAGGAAGTCAAGTCCGCGGGAAGTGAAGAAATCCTTCAGGATAAACGTTTTGTTTGTCAAATATCTTGCGTTCACAAGACCGAACCTGGCGGGGGCCAGCACGTCCAAGGACGCAGGTAATCCAGGTGGGGCCCGACACACAGCCCGCAGGTGGCGGGGGACAGGAGCCACGAGGCGGGAAAGGAAGGCAGGAATCCGGCCAGGTGAAAAAGCTGACTGGGACGTCGAAAAACCAACGTCGAAGTTGATCATATCTGTGGGAGAGGGACAAAGATCCAACAGTGTTTGGCAGTCATACACAAGGAGTGAGCTGACAGAGACGAAAATGGACGCAAACAACACAAAAACAAACAGAGCTGACAGCGAGAGACGGCAAGGCAAAGCACATATTGGCGCCATCTTCTGGAAACTCAGAAGTGACGTTACTGAAATAGTGAAAGGTAAGTGTTGTTTTTTTAGTAACCAGCAAGCACAGTACAGTCAGTAGAACAACTGTTTTTATTACTGTGTATTTGATAGTTGCCGTCTGAAATTCCATTATTTCTTATATAATAAATATATATAGCTAGAATTCACTGAAAGTTAAGTATTTCATACATGTGTAACTGTGTGTGTGTGTGTGTGTGTATATATATATATATATATATATATATATATATATATATATATATATACATATATATATATATATATATATATATATATATATATATATGAAATACTCGAGATAGTGAATTGGCTGTAAATATACACCCCTCCCCTCTTAACCACACCCCCCGCCCCAACCATGCCCCTAAACCACGCTTCTACCACACCCCAACCCCCCACCTCCCGAAATCGGAAGTCTCAAGGTTGGCAAGTACGCCCTAGTGCAGGGGTAGGGAACCTATGGCTCTAGAGCCAGATGTGGCTCTTTTGATGACTGCATCCGGCTCTCAGGTAAATCTGAGCTGACTTTGCTTGACACGATAAGTTATAAATCATTCCACTTGTAATCACAGTGTTAAAAATAATGTTCAAAATATAAAACTTTCTCGTGGATTTTTATTCCATCCATCTGTTTTCCACCACACCTCTTCAAGAAGTTGCGTTAATGGTAAGAGGTTATTTGTTATTGGTTAGTGTGTGGCTTGCCCTCATGGGGGCTCTTCAGACCACCAAGCACCGACTTGAGAGCCTGTTTTAGAGTTACAATATTGTTTTATTTTTCAATAAGTCTCTCAGTTGCTTTCCAGCAATTGTCTTTTTCTCTTTCGTTCTCGCTCGCACTCTGGCTCCAGCCTCAACCCCGTCTCTCCTCCTGGCTGCTGCTTATAACATAGCGACAGGTGATTAGATAACAAGGCCCAGGTGGGCCTCTACGCACCTGTCGCTGATTTCAAGGCCGGTCCTGGCACACCCCGTTTCGCTGCATGTCCACAGGCCACGCCCCCTCCACAGTTAGCTTCAGAATAACAATTTTATAACAAAGAATAAGAGACTTATACTCTATAATAAATGTTGGTCTGTCTTAAAAATGCAAGTGTTTGGTTGTGTTCAGTTTTAAAAAAAAATATTATATGGCTCTTACAGAAATACATTTCAAAATATTTGGCTTCCTGGCTCTCTCTGCCAAAAAAGGTTCCCGACCCCTGTTCTAGTGTGTGAATGTGAATGTGAATGTTGTCTATCTATCTGTGTTGGCCCTGTGATGAGGTGGCGACTTGTCCACGGTGTACCCCGCCTACCGCCCAAGTGTAGCTGAGATAGTCTCCAGCTACCCCCGCGCCCCGAAATGGACAAACGGTATAAAAAGGGAATGGATGGATGGTATATTAGGTGACAATTTCCACTACTTGTGTGTCTTCTTCGTATTCATCTACCAAGGCGTCCATTCCCCACAGCGTGTGGTGTTGCTGCTGGTTGCACCACTTCCCCCCATTAGGAACCTTCCTGCAGGGCAGACAAGCTGCGATTTGCTTCCGAGCTAATCGTGCTCCCAAGGTTTTTTTGCGCTAAAGGGGCCTCCTGCATTACAAGCATGCCGCCATGCAGCTGTGCTTCCTGCTGGGCTGTCATCCATTATTGTGACAGTCCTTCTCTGCGCTTTTCCTTATCAGCGCGGCCGCCAGCTGGCTGGGCACAAACGTGAACTGACTTTACAGCGACGCAACACGATGTTCCAAGGCCACTTGCTTTTGTACTGTTTGCTTCAAAGGCCTACAGAAATAAGATTCTCTTATTTAAACGGGGATAGCAGGTCCAGTCTTTGTGTCATACTTGATCATTTTGCGATATTGCCATATTTTTGCTGAAAGGATTTAGTAGACGGGCTTCACGGTGGCAGAGGGGTTAGTGCGTCTGCCTCACAATACGAAGGTCCTGCAGTCCTGGGTTCAAATCCAGGCTCGGGATCTTTCTGTGTGGAGTTTGGATGTTCTCCCCGTGAATGCGTGGGTTCCCTCCGGGTACTCCGGCTTCCTCCCACCTCCAAACACATGCACCTGGGGATAGGTTGATTGGCAACACTAAATTGGCCCTAGTGTGTGAATGTGAGTGTGAATGTTGTCTGTCTGTCTGTGTTGGCCCTGCGATGAGGTGGCGACTTGTCCAGTGTGTACCCCGCCTTTCGCCCGATTGTAGCTGAGATAGGCGCCAGCGCCCCCCGCGACCCCAAAAGGGAATAAGCGGTAGGAAATGGATGGATTTAGTAGACAACATCCACGATAAAGTTCGCAACTTTTGGTCGCTAATAAAAAAGCCTTGCCTGTACGGGAAGTAGCAGACGATGTGCGCGTGACGTCCCGGGTTGTGGAGCTCCTCACATCCTCACATTGTTTACAATCATGGTCACTTTGCATCAGTCCATCTGAGATGATCTCGGGCCCAGAGAAGCCAGCGGCGTCTCTGGATGTTGTTGATAAATGGCTTTCGCTTTGCATAGTAGAGCTTTAACTTGCACTTACAGATAAGCCCAGGCTTACACCGATTTTTTTATTTATTATTTTATTTTTTTTAATCTTCTATTTTTTTTTCTCCCATTCCCCCCCATGTTTACATGCATGTCATCTTTTTTTTAAGGGGCGCTGGAAGCCGGCTGACCCGCCAGTGATCCTGTTCTGTGTCCCTATAATGTTTGTCTGATCTAGGGACGGCGTGGCGCAGTGGGAGAGTGGCCGTGCGCAACCCGAGGGTCCCTGGTTCAAATCCCACCTAGTACCAACCTCGTCACGTCCGTTGTGTCCTGAGCAAGACACTTCACCCTTGCTCCTGATGGGTGCTGGTTGGCGCCTTGCATGGCAGCTCCCTCCATCAGTGTGTGAATGTGTGTGTGTGAATGGGTAAATGTGGAAGTAGTGTCAAAGCGCTTTGAGTACCTTGAAGGTAGAAAAGCGCTATACAAGTACAACCCATTTATTGATCATTTATCTTGAATGGGATTGTGCTGAAAATGTAAATTTTCCTGAAGGAATGAATAAAGTACTATCTATCTATCTATCTATCTATCTATCTATCTATCTATCTATCTATCTATCTATCTATCTATCTATCTATCTATCTATCTATCTATCTATCTATCTATCTATCTATCTATCTATCTACCGACTGACTGTATATGGTGACAGTGGTTTTCTGAAGTGTTCCTGAGCCCATGTGGTGATATCCTTTAGAGATTGATGTCGGTTTTTGATACAGTGCCGTCTGAGGGATCGAAGGTCACAGTCATTTAATGTTGGTTTCCGGCCATGCCGCTTACGTGGAGTGATTTCTCCAGATTCTCTGAACCTTGTTCTTAAACTTTTTGACTATTTGCTCACGCAGTTGTGGACAGAGGGGTGTACCTCGCCCCATCCTTTCTTGTGAAGCTGTTTTTATACCCAATCATGGCACCCACCGGTTCCAAATAAGTGTTTGATGAGCATTCCTCAACTTTATCAGTATTTATTGCCACCTTTCCCAACTTCTTTGTCACGTGTTGCTGACATCAAATTCTAAAGTTAATGATTATTTGCAACAACAAAAAAGTGTTTATGAGTTTGAACATCAAATATGTTGTCTTTGTAGCATATTCAACTGAATATGGGTTGAAAATGATTTGCAAATCATTGTATTCTGTTTATGTTTACATCTAACACAGTTTCCCAACTCATATGGAAACGGGGTTTGTAAATAAGAGAGTGATCAAGAAAATGCATGTGGTGTGGTCATCCTGGATATATCGGGAGCTGTGTCAAATGAATCCTTGCTTATTAAGCCGTGGCCCCATGACCCTCGTAATAAGATGCTGGTGATCTCTTCACCCCGCTGCCCGACAAGCCGTATGAGGACCCTCATCCAAACACTTGAGACTTTCTCCTCCAGCATGGTCGCCTTCTTCTCTGCCGGCCTGCTCTTCAGCCTCATTACAGAGAAGCCAATTTCCGTCTGTTGCTGGGAGATATGTGGCTGCAGACACAGGCGGCTCTGTGAAGACTTCTGGCCAATTCCGAGCAATCACGGGTCCACGGAGGTGACGTAAGACTGGAAAGCGACGGAATCGGACTTGGCCGTTTTTAGTACGAATCGGATGATTGTTGTTGTTGTTTTTGTGTTGAAGAGATTTGTCATACGCTGCTACCTCAAGTGGGCCCTTTGATTCAAAGACTTGCTGCCTAGAGCAGGGGTCACCAAGGCGGTGCCCGCGGGCACCAGGTCACCCGTGAGGACCAGATGAGTCGTCCGCTGGCCTGTTCTAAAAATAGCTCAAATAGCAGCACTTACCAGTGAGCTAACATCATGACTAAGGTGTTACACGTCCGATTCGCCCAGCGACTCTGTGTCGGAGTATCAGCGCTGAGGACCAGTGTACCACAGTTTTGTATTGTCGCTCGGCCCTTTGGCGGAGTGCTTCGGAAGCTACCGGCCCTCTCATCTCCCGACAGTCTGACCCGGACTGTTTACAGCGACGCCGGGGGAGGGAGCGAGGGAGAGAGACACACACAGCCTTCCCGTGGGACTTGCCTGGGTACGTTTTGGACATTTTGACATACTTGCCAAAATTGGGGAGGTGGGTGGGGTTGGAGTGGGTGTTGCGGGCCGGGGGGGGGGTGGAGTATATTTATAGCTAGAATTCACTGAAATTCAAGTATTTCTTCTATACATACATACATATATGCCTTCCGCCCGATTGTAGCTGAGATAGGCGCCAGCGCCCCCCGCGACCCCGAAAGGGAATAAGCGGTAGAAAATGGATGGATGGATATATATATATATATATATATATATATATATATATATATATATATATATATGTGTGTGTTTGGAGGAAGAAGAATACGGAGTTGCATCCCAAGAACACCATGCCTACTGTGAAGCATGGGGGTGGAAACATCATGCTTTGGGGCTGTTTTTCTGCTAAGGGGACAGGACGATTGATCTGTGTTAAGGAAAGAATGAATGGGGCCATGTATCGTGAGATTTTGACCCAAAACCTCCTTCCATCAGTGAGAGCTTTGAATGGTTGACCAAATACTTATTTTCCACCATAATTTACAAATAAATTCTTTAAAATTCCTAAAATGTGAATTACTCAATTTTTTTTCCACATTCTGTCTCTCACAGTTGAAGTGTACCTATGATGAAAATTACAGACCTCTGTCATCATTTTAAGTGGGAGAACTTGCACAATCGGTGACTGACTAAATACTTTTTTGCCCCACTGTATGTACAAACCCCGTTTCCATATGAGTTGGGAAATTGTGTTAGATGTAAATATATATATAAATATTGCCCACATATGCGGTCCTTTCCAAGGTTTCTCATAGTCATTCACATCGACGTCCCACTGGGGTGAGTTTTTCCTTGACCGTATATGGGCTCTGTACCGCGGATGCCGTTGTGGCTTGTGCAGCCCATTGAGACACTTGTGATTTAGGGCTGTATAAATAAACATTGATTGATTGATTGATTGAAATACCACACCCTGATTGGTAGATTCCTTCAGCTCCGCAGACAATGCTGTCAAGCGCCATTCATACTAAACTTGCGGGCCGCACTAACAATAAACTTTCATATTAAAGGCCTACTGAAATTAGATTTTCTTATTTAAACGGGGAAAGCAGGTCCATTCTATCTGTCATACTTGATCATTTCGCGATATTGCCATATTTTTGCTGAAAGGATTTAGTAGAGAACATCGACGATAAAGTTAGCAACTTTTGGTCGCTAATAAAAAAGCCTTGCCTGTGCGCGTGACGTCACGGGTGCGCGTGACGTCACGGGTTGTGGAGCCCCTCACATCCTCACATTGTTTACAATCACGGCCACCAGCAGCGAGAGCGATTCGGACCGAGAAAACAACAATATCCCCATTAGTTTAAGCGAGGATGAAAGATTTGTGGATGAGGACAGCTAGAGTGAAGGACTAGAAAGAAAAAAAAAAAGACGGCAGTGGGAGCGATTCAGATGTTATTAGACACATTTACTAGGAAAATCCCTTATCTGCTTATTGTGTTACTAGTGTTTTAGTGAGATTATATGGTACCTGAAAGTCGGAGGGGTGTGGCCACGGGTGTGGTGACCGCCAATGCCTCTGAGGGAAGCCACGTTTCTCGACGAGGCGAAGCGAAGGCAGCCGTTGGGGCCGGTCTGAGCTTTTTTTCCCCCCTCCTCCACGGTGGAAGCATCCCACGTTCGGGGGCGGCCGGTCGGAGGAGGCAAGAGAGTCC
>NC_084624.1:13167484-13219984 GCF_033978795.1 Nerophis ophidion | reverse complement strand
ATTTTACTTTATCTTTATTTTTTTTTCAACCAAAAATGCTTTGCTCTGATTAGGGGGTACTTAAATTAAAAAAAAAATTCACAGGGGGTACATCACTGAAAAAAGGTTGAGAACCACTGCTCTAAAAGCCGTATATGTTATTGTCACATATGCATGCACAGTAGATGGCAGTATTGTCCTGTTTAAGAGTGTCACAACATTGCTGTTTACGGCAGACAAACTGCTTTACGGTAGGCGAAAACGTGACTGCTGTTGTTGTGTGTTGTTGCCGCGCTGGGAGGACGTTAATGAGACTGGCTAACAATAAACCCACATAAGAAACCAAGAACTCGCCCTCGATCATTCTACAGTTATAACGTTATTGGGCAGGCACTCTGTTTATATTGTGGGAAAGTGGACGTGAAAACAGGCTGTTGACACGTCACTCAGGTCCGCTTGATTTTCGGGAGATTTTTGGGAGAAAATTTGTCCCGGGAGGTTTTCGGGAGAGGCGCTGAATTTCGGGAGTCTCCCGGAAAATCAGGGAGTGTTGGCAAGTATGGTGGGCGGGGTTTGGTGGTGCTGCAAAAGGTTCTGGGCATTTGTTCTGTTGTGTTACGGTCCTGCTGTTCTCCTGAAATGTGTTTGTCATTCTTGTTTGGTGTGGGTTCACAGTGTGTTGCATATTTGTAACAGTGTTAAAGGGGGTTTGAGGGGGGGGGGGGTGTTGGTGGTATCAGAGGGTGTATATTTTGGTATCCCGGAAAAGTTATTGCTGCAAGGGATTCTGGGTATTTGTTCTGTTGTGTTACAGTGCGGATGTTCTCAAGAAATGTGTTTGTCATTCTTGTTTGGTGTGGGTTCACATTGTGGCGCATGTTTGTAACAGTGTTGAAGTTGTTTGTACGGCCACCCTGAGCGTGACCTGTATGGCTGTTGACCAAGTATGCCTTGCATTCACTTAGATGTGTGCAAAAGCCTCATATAGCATTAGTCAATAATATTGAAGAGTAAATGGTTAAACTAAAATTGTGGTTTGATGTAAATAAATGATCTTTAAATTTGGAAAAGACTACATTCATGGTATTCAGTAATAAAAGAAACAAAGAAGTTTATCCATCAATAATGTGAAAATTGAGACGGTGTCTGAAATCAAATTTCTCGGGGTCATCTTGGATGAAAAATTGACATGGAAAGCTCATATATTGCATGTGAAAAATAAGGTATCTAAATGGAGGAAATAAATTCAGAATGTTTATCATGGTTCTTGTCAGGCTTGCCCCTGACAGTTTGGTTGTGTTTTAGTTTTTCCTCTGTGTTGGTTGTATTTCCTGTCAGCGCTCTTGTTTTGGTTCTGTTTCCTGTTTGTTTCCCTGAGTGCTGTGTCCCCTCAGCTGTGGCTGATTGGCACTTGGCCACACCTGGTGTCAATCAGCCAGAAACTATTTAAACCTGCTTTATCCTCCACTGGATGTTGGAGTATTGTCGTGTCGTGTCGATGTCACCACTACCTGTCATTGTCGATATCGTTACAGCTACTACTTGTCCTTGTCGTCATAGCGGTAAGCTATTCCTGTTAGCTTTTTGTAGTTTGCATTCTCCTAGCTCTTTTGTTTTTTGTTTTCTTGTTCGCCATTAGCTGTTTCCAGTTTTTCTGTTTGGTGGTGCCTGTTTTCAGTTTTGGCTATACCTAGTTCCTGGTTTGTGTTTTGTACCTTTTATTTTGAACATTAAATGATGTTTTCCTGCTCAATGCCTGCCGTCATCTCTGCATCACCAACACAACTTGACAGTTTTCCTTCTTTGTACTTTGTAAACACTTTAAGTTTCAAGAGTTTCTTGAAGTGGATCATTTTAGTGCATTTTTTTTATTTATTTGCTTCATCCATTCCATAATTTAATTCCACATACAGACATACTGAAGGTCTCAAGTGTTGTACGTGCGTACAAATGTGTTGAATTACATTTTTCTCTAAGATTATATTTCTCCTCTTTTTTTGAGAAGCATTGATGTATATTCTTGGGTAGCAGGTTACAGTTTGCTTTGTGTATAATCTTAGCTGTTTGCAACCTCACTATGTCGTGGAATTTCAGTATCTTTGATTCAATAAATAAAGGATTTCTATGTTCTCTATATCCAACATTATGTATTATTCTAACTGATCTTTTAGTGAATGTAGTGTACTTTAGTAATTATTTGCCCATATTTCTACACAGTAACTCAGATATGTTAACACGAGTGAGCAGTAGAGAATATGAAGGGATTTTTGGTCTAGAACATATTTTGCTTTATTCATTATTGACGTGTTTCCTGCTACTTTATGTTATATTTTTTTTTTACATGAGATGTCCAGTTCAATTTATCATCAATCATTATACCTAGAAATTTGATTTCATTTACTCTTTCAATTTCTATTCGGTCTATTTGTATTTGTTTTTGACTTTTTCTTCTACTGTCACCAAATAGCATTATTTTAGTTTTACTGAGATTCAACGATGGCTCATTTCTTCTGTTATTATTTATATTATCTTCTGTGTGTTCTCTCCTGAACAAAACGCTGTTGTATCATCCGTAAATAATACTAACTTTAAATATTTTGTAACTTTACAAATGTCATTTATATAGAGATTGAATAAAATAGGTCCTAGTATTGATCCCTGAGGTACACCACAGGATATATTTAGCGTTGTAAAAGTGTGTTCGCCTAGCTTCACATATTGTTTCCTGTTTTTAGATAACTTCTTACCAAGTTTAAGACTAACCCTCTGATGCCATATCGTTCTAGTTTTTTTAAATTAAAATATTGTGATTAATTGTGTCAAATGCTTTAGTTAGATCCCATAACTTTATTTATTCCTGACAGAATAAATAAAGTACTATCTAATCTAATCTATCTAATCTAATCTAATCTAATAAACACTGCAGCCGCTTATTTTTTTTATACTATCTATTGCATTGGTCATTTCTTCTGTAATTTCAATTAAAGCCATTGAAGTTGAAACATTAGCTCTGTATCCCATACTTGCCATCATTGAGACCTCCGATTTCGGGAGGTTCGGGGGATGGGGGCGGGGCGTGGTTAAGAGGGGAGGAGTATATTTACAGCTAGAATTCACCAAGTCAAGTATTTCATATATATATATATATATATATATATATAGATAAATACTTGACTTTCAGTGAATTCTAGCTATATATATATATATATATATATTTATTATTTATTTATTTTATTATATATATAAATAAATTAAATATTTGAATTTCAGTGTTTATTTATTTACACATACACACACACACACATAACACTCATCTACTCATTGTTTAGTTAAGGGTTGAATAGGTCCATCCTTATTCTATTCTCTGTCACTATTTTTCTAACTACCACTACTTCTTCCCGGAGGCTATCCAGGTCCAATCGCATCTGCGGCTTGGAACTTACAAGCGTATTTCTTCATCTTACTCGTCGTCGGCGTCGCCACGGCTGTATCTTCCTCGTTCTTCTGCTTCGTCTCCTTGTTGTGTGCGCAGTTGTGCACTGCACTCTCTAAAAGTCGTAGATGTTATTGTCACATATGCATTGACAGTATAATTTCAGCATAACAGTATTGTCCTGTTTAAGACTGTCACAACATTGCTGTTTACGGCAGACGAAAACGTGACTGCTGTTGTTGTGTGTTGTTACCGCTCTGGAAGGACGTTAATGAAACTGCCTAACAATAAACCCACATAAGAAACCAGGAACTTGCCCTCGATCATTCTACAGTTATAACGTCATTGGGCAGACACGCTGTTTATATTGTGGGAAAGCGGATGTGAAAACAGGTTTTCCTCACCCAGTTTCGCATGGAGCTGGAAGGGGTGTGGCCTCCAGCTCCGCCTGAATTTTGGGAGATTTTTGGGAGAAAATTTGTCCTGGGAGGTTTTCGGGAGAGGCGCTGAATTTCGGGAGTCTCCCGGAAAATCCGGGAGGGTTGGGAAGTATGCTGTATCCATATTGGTTCTCTTCGAGTATTCCATCTTTGTTTGTGAAACTCTCTCATCTGTTATTAAACAGTTTTTCAATGATTTTAGAAAATTGTGGAAGCAAATATTGTGAATCAAGACAACAGGACATCTGCTGATTGGAGTCAGCGTTGCCCTGGTGTATCGGCAAATTGGAAGTATCTGGCAGCCGTTCAAAGCACCCCAAAGCTGCCACAAATGATTGAAGAGTGCGGGCAGAGCTCTGGGCACTCAAACCTTTGTGATTTATAGATAAATGGCAAACTGGACAACATCTTGGAGACGTCATCTGCTCTGCATGGCAAAGTATGAGGAATTTGGGGACCAGAAATAGACAATTAGGGTGAAAAGTTTAAATTTGTTTGCGCTGGCTGCAAGCGACCGGCTTCTAGGTTTCCCTCAAGGACAGTGGAGCGAAGACCAAACAAACTCCTTCCCTATCTGTCATGGACACACGTCTGTTGTTTGTTGACTTTTTGTGGACTGACTGGCTGGGTTATCGCGCCTGCGACAGCACCAAGGTCACGAAACCGAGACACTGCAGGCTTACACTCACACACGCATGCATTGCTTGTAAGTGAATTAACCGTCTATGAGAGGCACGGTACACCTCGGAACATGCTACCTCGTGCTTCGAATATTGCAGCTCCGCTACTTAGCATATTTTATACGGCATGTTCGACATATTTTGCTCCAAATTAAGCGTCAAAGTCTTATTAGGGACCGAATGTCCCTTTGGGACAGAGGACCCTATTGTATATCTAAGGTTTTATTATTATTGTACCGCTGTAATTTGTACGCCCTTAACATGCTTCAAAACTCACCAAATGTAACACACACATCCGGACTGGTAAAAATTGCGATCTAATCAAAAAACCAAAACTCAAACCTTGGTGCTGTCGCAAGCGTGATAACCCAGCCAGTCAGTCCACAAAAAGTCAACTAACAGATGTGTGTCCATGACAGATAGGGAAGGAGTTTGTTTGGTCTTCGCTCCACTGTCCTTGAGGGAAACCTTTGCAGCCAGCGCAAACAAATTTTAACTTTTCACCCTAATTGTGTATTTCTGGTCCCCAAATTCATCATACTTTGCCATGCAGAGCAGATGACGTCTCCAAGATGACCTCCTTCAGCAAAAATCAACAGGAAGTTGGCAAAAACCCCTTCAAAACAAAAGTTTCTTAAAAAAATTTAATTTTTGCCTCTTTGAGCTGTAATTTGACCCCCTTTAAATGCTTCAAAATTCACCAAACTGGACACACACATCAGGACTGGCGAAAATTGCGATCTAATAAAAAAAAAAAACCCCAAAACTCAAAATTGCGCTCTAGCCTCCTAGGAATAAAACACAGACAAAACTGCTCCTAGGAAGAAAACAGACAAAACTGCTTGTAAAACCTCTATGTAGGTCTCACTTAGACCTACATTTCATTCATTTACATCCTTCAGTAAAAATCAACAGGAAGTTGGCAATTACCCCTTCAAAACAAAAGTTTTGTAAAAACCCGTCACCTTTTTTCAAGCATTATCTCATCCGAGCGCGTTTGTTGTGTCGGCTTCAAACTCGCACAGGAGAGAGATTAAACCCTTCTGATTAAAACTTGAGCAAAGAGTTTTTCTAACTGCTCCGGTTTTGATTTTACGAGCCTTCAAAGATAAATGAGGGACTATTGTATAGGTTTTGCAGTTGAAAAAACAGGTAATAATTCTTGGCCGATACGCATGTTGTCACCTTCTAATATTGCATGCATATCACTGCCTTTTGAGTTGTGTTGGCGTCATTAAAACGCTTCCAAAAACTCTCCTCTTTGCTAAAAGCTGACAATGAAAGACCTCTTGATGAAGACCGAAGTTGTTTAATGAAGAGAAAAGCTACATGCTCAGTTTTTGGCTCACACCTGGCTGTCAAAGCCTGTGGGTTTTTGACAGATGATGGAGCTGGCGGTAGTAAACACACCGGCGGGGGGGCCGCTTGCCACCCTTCTTCCCTGCTGGTTTCATCCCAATCAGCTCTTCCTCATACGCAGACCTCATGGTGATGATAAGTCCCAATGACCACGACCTATAAACAACCTCTTCTTTTGCATCCTTTGTAAAATTAACCCCGCTGGGTGTGTGTGTGTGTGTGTGTGTGTGTGTGTGTGTGTGTGTGTGTGTGTGTGTGTGTGTGTGTGTGTGTGTGTGTGTGTGTGTGTGTTCTGGCAATGCTTAATTAAAGGGGACTTCGCTCTGTTTACACATTTAGGGGATTTCTGACGGTATGGGGACCAAAAACAGGTCCCCGAAAAGGAAACCTTTTTATATTTACTGAAAAGTAACATCTAATTTGATCTTCTTTTTTTTTTTTTTAAATGGTCCTCAGTAGTCACCTACAAATTTGTGTGAATTATGCAAAATTATTCAAATTTGGTCCCTATGAATCATATTAACTCTTTTTCCCCAGGGTCCCCAGTAAGAATGATTAGCACATTACTTCATCAATCCAGAGATTTAAAGACGTGTATGAGCTAACTGGGCAGTGGACATTTTACCTAATTTTTTTTTATGCCTCCACAACCTGTAGAAAGGGTGGTCCCCACAAGTCATGAACAAAAACTTGGTCCCCCTCCCAATTGATAACCAGTGTGTGTGTGTGTGTGTGTGTGTGTGTGTGTGTGTGTGTGTGTGTGTGTGTGTTCTGGTAATGCTTACTTAATGGGGACATCGCTCTGTTTACACAGTCACCTTTAGAGGACCTCTGACGGTATGGGGACAAAAAACAGGTCCCCGAAAGGGAAACCTTTTTAAATGATAGTCAGATCCATTCGGAAGATGCCTAAGTGATTTTTAAGCTTTAGCCCATAAAACATGTTTACTGTAAAGTAACATCTAATTAGAACTTTTTTTTTTTTTTAAATGGTCCTCAGTAGTCACGTACAAATTTGTGTGAATTATGCAAAATTATTCAAATTTGGTCCCCATGAGCCATATTAACTCTTTTTCCCCAGGGTCCCCAGTAAGTATGATCAGCACATTACTTCATCAATCCAGAGATTTAAAGACGTGTATGAGCTAACTGGGCAGTGGCCATTTTACCCAAAAAATTTTATGCCTCCACAACCTTTAGAAAGGGTGGTCCCCACAAGTCATGAACAACAACTTGGTCCCCATTCCAAATGATAACCAGTGTGTGTGTGTGTGTGTGTGTGTGTGTGCGTATGCGTGCGTGCGTGCGTGCGTGTGTGTGTGTGTTCTGGCAATGCTTACTTAGTGGGGACTTCGCTCTGTTTACACATTTAGGGGACTTCTGACGGTATGGGGACCAAAAAACAAGTCCCCGAAATGGAAACCCTTTTATATTTACTGAAAAGTAACATCTAATTTGAACTTCTTTTTTTTTTTAAATGGTCCTTAGTAGTCACATACAAATTTGTGTGAATTATGCAAAATTAGTCAAATTTGGTCCCTATGAATCATATAAACTCTTTTTCCCCAGGGTCCCCAGTAAGAATGATCAGCACATTGCTTCATCAATCCAGAGATTTAAAGATGTGTATGAGCTAACTGGGCAGTGGACATTTTACCACATTTTTTTTATGGCTCCACAACCTGTAGAAAGGGTGGTCCCCACAAGTCATGAACAACAACTTGCTCCCCTTCCAAATGATAACCAGTGTGTGTGTGTGTGTGTGTGTGTGTGTGTGTGTGTGTGTGTGTGTGTGTGTGTGTGTGTGTGTGTGTGTGTGTGTGTGTGTGTGTGTGTGTGTGTGCGTGCGTGCGTGTGTTCTCGCAATGCTTACTTAATGGGGACTTCGCTCTGTTTACACATTTAGGGGACTTCTGACGGTATGGGGACCAAAAAACAGGTCCCCGAAATGGAAACATTTTTATATTTACTGAAAAGTAACATCTAATTTGAACTTTTTTTTTTTTTTTAATAGTCATCAGTAGTCACGTACAAATTTCTGTGAATTATGCAAAATTATTCAAATTTGGTCCCCATGAAACATATTAACTATTTTTCCCCAGGGTCCCCAGTAAGTATGATCAGCACATTACTTCATCAATCCAGAGATTTAAAGACGTGCATGAGCTAACTGGGCAGTGGACATTTTACCAAATTTTTTTTATGCCTCCACAACCTGTAGAAAGGGTGGTCCCCACAAGTCATGAACAAAAACTTGGTCCCCCTCCCAATTGATAACCAGTGTGTGTGTGTGTGTGTGTGTGTGTGTGTGTGTGTGCGTATGCGTGCGTGCGTGCGTGTGTGTGTGTGTTCTGGCAATGCTTACTTAATGGGGACTTCGCTCTGTTTACACATTTAGGGGACTTCTGACGGTATGGGGACCAAAAAACAAGTCCCCGAAATGGAAACCCTTTTATATTTACTGAAAAGTAACATCTAATTTGAACTTCTTTTTTTTTTAAATGGTCCTTAGTAGTCACATACAAATTTGTGTGAATTATGCAAAATTAGTCAAATTTGGTCCCTATGAATCATATAAACTCTTTTTCCCCAGGGTCCCCAGTAAGAATGATCAGCACATTGCTTCATCAATCCAGAGATTTAAAGATGTGTGTGTGTGTGTGTGTGTGTGTGTGTGTGTGTGCGTATGCGTGCGTGCGTGCGTGCGTGTGTGTGTGTGTGTGTTCTGGCAATGCTTACTTAATGGGGACTTCGCTCTGTTTACACATTTAGGGGACTTCTGACGGTATGGGGACCAAAAAACAAGTCCCCGAAATGGAAACCCTTTTATATTTACTGAAAAGTAACAAATAATTTGAACTCCTTTTTTTTTTTTAAATGGTCCTCAGTAGTCACATACAAATTTGTGTGAATTATGCAAAATTATTCAAATTTGGTCCCCATGAACCATATTAACTCTTTTTCCCCAGCGTCCCCAGTAAGTACGAACAGCACATTACTTCATCAATACAGAGATTTAAAGACGTGTATGAGCTAACTGGGCAGTGGCCATTTTACCAAAATTTTTTTATGCCTCCACAACCTGTAGAAAGGGTGGTCCCCACAAGTCCCCACACACAACTTGGTCCCCATTCCAAATGATAACCTGTGTGTGTGTGTGTGTGTGTGTGTGTGTGTGTGTGTGTGTGTGTGTGTGTGTGTGTGTGTGTGTGTGTATTCTGGCAATGCTTACTTAATGGGGACTTTGCTCTGTTTACACAGTCACCTTTGGTGGACCTCTGATGGTATGGGGACAAAAAAACAGGTCCCCGAAAGGTAAACCTTTTTAAATGATAGGCAGATCCATTCTGAAGATGCCTAAGTGATTTTTAAGCTTTGGCCCATAAAAAAATGTTTACTGGTTAGTTGAAACTAGAAATGGAAAACTAGAACTGGTTAGTTAGAAACTTCCTATCACGTACAAATTTGTGTGAATTATGCAAAATTATTGAAATTTGGCCCCCATGAACCATTTTAACTATTTTTCCCCAGGGTCCCCAGTAAGTATGAACAGCACATTACTTCATCAATCCAGAGATTTAAAGACGTGTATGAGCTAACTGGGCAGTGGCCATTTTATCTAATTTTCTTATGCCTCCACAACCTTTATAAAGGGTGGTCCCCACAAGTCATGAACAAAAAAGTGTTCCCCATTCCAAATGATAACCAGTGTGTGTGTGTGTTCTGGCAATGCTTACTTAATGGGGACATCGCTCTGTTTACACTTTTAGGGGACCTCAGATGGTATGGGTACAAAAAAACAGGTCCCCTAAAGGGAAACCTTTTTAAATGATAGTCAGATCCATTCTGAAGATGCCTAAGTGATTTTTAAGCTTTGGCCCATAAAAACATGTTTACTAGTTAGTTGAAACTAGAAACTGAAAACTAGAACTGGTTAGTTAGAAACTTACTATAAGAGGACAGCTGTAAAAAGGGTGGTCCCCACAAGTCATGATCAAAAACGTGGTCCCTATCCCAAATAATAACCTGTGTGTGTTTGTGTGTGCGTGAGGAAAACGTCCCAGTGCTGGGCTGCAGAAATGAGGTGAGGGCAAAGGAAGTGTAAGCGGAGAAAAGGAGGGGAAATGAAAGAGATGACTCTAATTTTCATCGCCGCACAGAAACATTTTCAGGCCACGGCTGTTGAGAAATTAGTGGCGCTCACATGAAAATGGAACAAAGAAAGCAATTTCAGCTGAAAAGATATTTTCCAAGAATTATCTTAAAGCTTGTTTTCCTGTAACTCTTCTAGCACTCTTCAAGCTCTGCTAATATTTCTCCCCACTGTTTGATGGAGGCTCAGCTGCCTTCTATGTGCCCCTCACGACCACTTACCCTTGTTTTTCCAACCTTTCATCGACTTGTGCTCCATCAGTGAAGCCACTCGTCTGCCTGAGTGATTGAGCCGTTTCTTTCCCCCACAGACTGGTGTCCATATTCTGGCTTTACCCCTGGATCGATAATTGTGACACAGCCATCCATTTTGCTCTCTGTGCTTAGAATGAACTCCTTTAGGAATCAGCAAGACTGATCCTCTAAGACTCGGCTAAGAAGGTCTGATTTGTTTTTTCGGTTTTGGTTTATTCCAAAGGTGTTTCTACCCCATGTACATCCAAACGTGGTAGACTTTTGTCAGGATGGGACTCAAATGCAGAGTAGAGAACAATCTGGCAGGCTTTTATTTTGAAAGTTTCCTTTCACCTCCAGAGTCAGGGAAATTCAACATAGACTATAACCTGACTAGTCGGCGAAAAAAGGTTCCACACCAAACAACCGAAAATCACTCCAAAAGGTGGAAACACAAAAACAATAACGAACTAAACTTGGCGCAGGATATAGTATTTGAAATTTATCATAAACAAAATACGCTGTTCATAACTTTTATGGACAGAATTTCTAGGCGCAGTCAAGGCGTTGAGGGGTTCGGGTTTGGTGGCCGCGGGATTAGGTCTCTGCTTTCTGCAGATAACGTGGACCTGATGGCTTCATCTGGCCAGGGTCTTAAGCTCTCACTGGATCGGTTCACAGCCGAGTGTGAACTGACCGGTATGAGATTCAGCACCTCCGAGTCCGAGTCCATGGTTCTACCCTGGAAAAGGGTGGAGTGCCACGTCCGGGTTGGGGAGAAGACCCTGCTCCAAGTGGAGGAGTTCAAGTACATAGGAGTCTTGTTCACGAGTGACGGAAGAGTGGATCGTGAGATCGACAGGCAGATCGGTGCGTCGTCTTCAGTAATGCGGACGTTGTACCGATCCGTTGTGGTGAAGAAGGAGCTGAGCCAGAAAGCAAAGCTTTCAATTTACCGGTCGATCTACGTTCCCATCCTCACCTATGGTCATGAGCTTTGGGTCATGACCGAAAGGACGAGATCACTGGTACAAGCGGCCGAAATGAGTTTCCTCTGCCGTGTGGCGGGGCTCTCCCTTAGAGATAGGGTGAGAAGCTCTGCCATCCGGGAGGGACTCAAAGTAAAGCCGCTTCTCCTCCACATCGAGAGGAGCCAGATGAGGTAGTTCGGGCATCTGGTCAGGATGCCACCCGAACACCTCCCTTTCGGGCATGTCCAACCGGTAGAAGGCCACGGGGAAGACCCAGGACACGTTGGGAAGACTATGTCTCCCGGCTGGCCTGGGAAAGTCTCGGGATCCCCCGGGAAGAGCTGGACGAAGTGGCTGGGGTGAGGGAAGTCTGGGCTTCCCTGCTTAGGCCGCTGCCCCTGCGACCCGACCTCGACTAAGCGGAAGAAGATGGATGGATGGATGGATGGATTGATGGATGGACCACTAAATAACCTAAATCACTCTGCTGAGGAGGAGAAAAAGAAAACTCAAAATATCAACAAGGGAATTCACGATCAAGATTTCCAAACAAGAGACGGGGCAAAGCTTGGACAGGACGCTGGAGACACACGAACAAACGAGACAATCTGGCACAGAAGAAAGGGAGGCGTGGGCTTATAAGTCACATGATGGGGAACGGGGAACGGGTGAAAACAATCAGGGATAAGGGATGACGTCAGACTGATGACACAAAAGGAAGGGAAAGTGACCTGAAACGAGAGGAGAGTTACTTTTCAAACTAAAACATGCAATTCACAATACAGAAAAAACCAAGACAAGACATGACAACATTACTTTGTGCACTGGACCACAGCTATTAGAAAGCTTCTTTGTAACGATGAACACTCAACATTCAAATCTATTCATGAAATAACAGAGGAAGATTTGTGACCCAATACTTTTGAAAAATACCGTCATTTTCGGACTATAGAGTGCATCGGTTTATAAGCCACACCCACTAAATTTTAGGGGAAACAAATATGTTTCCATGTATTAGCCGCACCGGGCTACAAGCCGCAGATACTGTATATACTTAGTGAAATTAGTTATTTACACAGAAAATTCTGTAAATGTTTATTTACATACCTTAATTGTTTCCAAACGGTCTCTGTAACACGGCAGTAAAACGGCGGCTCGAACAAAACAGAAGTCACCGTCATGGACCCACGAGCTGGACAAGCTATTTCTCCAATGAGCTAAACAGACTCAATAACTCCAGGGTGACGTTTTGGTGAATTTACTGAGGAATTTGGGAAACTGAAACAATACAAAAAGAACGCGGTTGTGAGTTAATAATACTAACACAGACACTCATTTACGTGTTAGCATGTTACCAAGGCTAATTTAGATGCTGACAAATATGGTAACATTGCGTAATTCTTTTGTCTATTTCCTCATAACTAGTATTGATCTACTTGTTTTACTCTTAATGTCGGGTTACTCTCTGTTGTTGTCATGGCTCCATCTACTCTTCCGTAAAAATGTAATAAACACTCTATGTCGTTTGGATACTTTACCACACTTCTGGGTGATATTACAATACTGGTTATCGTTGCAATACCAAGTAGTTTCAGGGGCAGTATTGGCCACACTAACGCTGATACTCAAAATTTTATTGTAGCGTCCCGGAAGAGTTAGTGCTGCAAGGGTTTCTGGGTAATTTTTCTGTTGTGTTTATGTTGTGTTACAGGGTAGATGCTCTCCCGAAACGTGTTTTTCCTTCTTGTTTGGTGTGAATGCCATCAGTGTGTGAATGGGTGAATGTGGAAATAGTGTCAAAGCGCTTTGGGCTTGTTAAAAAGGGGTAGAAAAGCGCTATACAAGTACAACCAGTTGTGTGGGTTCACAGTGTGGCGCATATTTGTAACAGTGTTAAAGTTGTTTATACGGCAACCCTCAGTGTGACCAGTATGGCTGTTGAACAAGTATGCTTGCATTCACTTGTGTGTGAGAAAAGCCGTAGATTTTATGTGATTGGGCCGGCACGCAAAAGCAGTGCCTTGAAGGTTCACATATATATATATATATATATATATATATATATATATATATATATATGTATATATTTATGTGTGTGTATATATATATATACAGTATATGTGTGTATATATGTGTGCAGTATATGTTTATGTATGTATGTATATATGTATATATATATATATATGTATGTATATATATATATATATATAAGTATATATTTGTATAGGTGTATATATATATGTGTATATATGTATATATATATATATGTATGTGTATATATATGTATGTGTATATATAGATATGTATGTATATATGTGGGTATATATATGTATATATATATATGCATATATATATGCAGTTTATATGGATATATATATATGTATATATATATATATATATATATATATATACAGTATAAATATAAGTATGTATATATATGTATGTGTGTATATATATATATGTATATGTATGTGTATATGTATGTGTATATATATATATATATTTTTTTTTATTTTTATTTTTTTAATTTAAAGACTTAAATCTTGGTTAAAAAGTTTCTGTTTGCAAAAGCTATTTTTCAGCACATTCAACAATACAATGTTGAAATGATAACCGTGGTCACTTTTGGTCACAATAACAGTGACATGAAACGTTCATTGCATTCTATCCCTATTTGAAAGTAATCCCTTAACCCAACGTATGAGTGACTTTAGAGTTGTTTGCACCTGTGATGGTTGACTCGGGTGAAGAAGGACGACACGCTGTGACACGTTGCCAGACCCGCCTGCCACTGAAGTCCAGCAAGCGACGCTATCAGTGACACGTGGACATAGAACCAGCTCTGCTATCACATTACGACACTTTCTCTCTCTCTCTCTCTCTCTCTCCCCGCATCCTTTTGGGAAAGCGGGCCTGGAGATGCCGAATCTGATAAGATGAAAAAGCAGAGAGCGAGGTGAAGAGATGAAGCGGTGATAACAAGTTTATGCGCCATTGTCTGTTGTCTTTGTGCAAGGTGTTGCAGTACGGCACTCACTGTCTGCGGCTCCCACTCATCATTAACTATATGAATAGAGTCAAGTCTGCTCAGACTAATAGAGTGCCATGTTTTCCCTCGACTCCTGTATACATGCATTATTCATCTTCTTTTACTGGCCTGACTGGCGTATGCAGCAGACGATACATCTCGTTACGCAAACACTGCTTATTGTTGGAAGGAAATGAAGACTGAGAGTCTGTAAGGCAGACCTGGGCAAAATAAGGCCCGTTAAGCTTTTCAATCTGGCCCGCCGGACATTCCCAAATATTTTTTTTTTACAAACCCCATTTCCTGATGAGTTGGGAAATTGTGTTAGATGTAAATATAAACGGAATACAATGATTGGAAAATCCTTTTCAACCCATATTCAGTTGAATATGCTACAAAGACAACATATTTGATGTTCAAACTGATAAACATTTTTTTTGTGTGCAAATAATCGTTAACTTTAGAATTTGATGCCAGCAGCACGTGACAAAGATGTTGGGAAAGGTGGCAATAAATACTGATATAGTTGAGGAATGCTCATCAAACGCTTATTTGGAACCTCCCACAGGTGTGTAGGCTAATTGGGAACATGTGGGTGCCATGATTGGGTATAAAAACAGCTTCCCAAAAAAGGCTCAGTCTTTCACAAGAAAGGATGGGGCGAGGTACACCCCTTTGTCCACAACTGCGGGAGCAGATAGTCAAACAGTTTAAGAACAACGTTTCTCAAAGTGCATTTCCAAGAAATTTAGGGATTTCAACATCTACGGTCCATAATATCATCAAAAGGTTCGGAGAATCTGGAGAAATCACTCCACGTAAGCGGCATGGCCAGAAACCAACATTGAATGACCGTGACCTTCGATCCCTCACACGGCACTGTATCAAAAACCGACATCAGTCTCTAAAGGATATCACCACATGGGCTCAGGAACACTTCAGAAAACCACTATCACTAAATACAGTTGGTCGCTACATCTGTAAGTGCAAGTTAAAGCTCTACTATGCAAAGCGAAAGCTATTTATCAACAACATCCAGAAACACCGCCGTCTTCTCTGGGCCCGAGATCATCTAAGACGGACTGATGCAAAGAGGAAAAGTGTTCTGTGGTCTGACGAGGTCACATTTCAAATTGTTTTTGGAAATAGTCGACATCGTGTCATCTGGACCAAAGGGGAAGCGAACCATCCAGACTGTTATCGACGCAAAGTTCAAAAGCCAGCATCTGTGATGGTATGGGGGTGCATTAGTGCACAAGGCATGGGTAACTTACACATCTGTGAAGGCACCATTAATGCTGAAAGGTACATACAGGTTTTGGAACAACATATGCTGCCATCTAAGCGCCATCTTTTTCATGAACGCCCCTGCTTATTTCAGCAAGACAATGCCAAGCCACATTCAGCATGTGTTACAACAGTGTGGCTTCGTAAAAAAAGAGTGCGGGTACCTTCCTGGCCTGCCTGCAGTCCAGACCTGTCCCCCATGGAAAATGTGTGGCGCATTATGAAGCGTAAAATACGACAGCGGAGACCCCGGACTGTTGAACGACTGAAGCTCTACATAAAACAAGAATGGGAAGGAATTCCACTTTCAAAGCTTCAACAATTAGTTTCCTCAGTTCCCAAACGTTTATTGAGTGTTGTTAAAAGAAAATGTGATGTAACACAGTGGTGAACATGCCCTTTCCCAACTACTTTGGCACATGTTGCAGCCATGAAATTCTAAGTTAATTATTATTTGCAAAAAAAAAATAAAGTTTATGAGTTTGAACATCAAATATCTGGTCTTTGTAGCATATTCAACTGAATATGGGTTGAAAATTATTTGCAAATCATTGTATTCCGTTTATATTTACATCTAACACAATTTCTCAACTCATATGGAAATGGGGTTTGTATGTTCTACATTATTATTGGATATTCTAAATCAGTGCTTTAATGACCAACATTAAAATACAGCAGCATACTAGAACTAAATGTTCATTAAAAACAAGGCAGAGGTTCTATTAAGCAAGTATATTGAATATTGTTGGCCACTGTAACATTACACACAGTTTGATCAGTAACACTATGGTTGAATTTTTATGGTAAATGGTAAAATGGTAAATGGGTTTCCTACCTTCAAGGTAGGAAAGCGCCTGCCATCCCAGCTGGCCCTTGGCAAAGGCCTAGTACCTGACTTCCCTTTAGCCAGGGATACGGCGAAGACTTCAACGGCGGAGCAGGCGGAAGACGGTAGATTTAAGAACGACCACAAAGGCTGCGATGGCGGAAGAAGGATGCAGCAGAAAAGGGTCTCCAGTCGTCTTGGACTCCATCCTACTGGACCCTGACCCGATTCTATCAAGGATCGTGTGGTGATTGTCTGTGCACCGATCTCCCCACGTTAAACAAAGTCCATAAAGGGATACACCCCTAACAGGAGGATCGTCATACTCGTTCGAGTGACCGCCAATGATGACGATGAATGCTGCATTTTAGAACCGTTAGTTTTACTTTATTTAACATGCGCGTGATGCGTCGGAGAACAGATCCTTTTCCCCGTCTGTTGCATTTCATGCGTGCAGGGTTGTAACAGCAAGTTGCACTCCAGCCTGAGGCGTCACTTCCTCCTCCGTTTAACGGCTCGTCACTCGACGGGAGTTAGTCCGATATTTTACCTTCCTTTGAAGCGCAGATGCCGGCTAATTCGTGCTGCTTTGTCACGGACGGTCTTTGCCAGGAGGTGATC
The DNA here is from genome assembly GCF_033978795.1 of Nerophis ophidion. Lineage (NCBI taxonomy): Eukaryota > Metazoa > Chordata > Actinopteri > Syngnathiformes > Syngnathidae > Nerophis > Nerophis ophidion. Next base: position 13,202,974 of record NC_084624.1, on the reverse strand, counting down.
CAACGTCCCCGCACAACCTGTCAGACCCGCCTTCACTTAGCAGGCTCGGGGAGAGATGGAATCTACCATCTGTGTAAATTGCTCTGTAATCTCTTCTGACTGCTTGTTTCTGATGAGCCCTCCAACACACACACACACACACGTACACACACACACACACACACACACACACACACACACACACGTACACACACACTTGTTCAGTTTTCCCAGACGCTATTGGCTCATTTGTCAAAGAGCAGGAGTCGCTTCGATCGCACACAAGACATATTAGAGAAGAAAAAGGCCTGCGATGCATCATGATTAGCATCTCCATCTCCGTGGGTTGTTGTCGTTAGTCAACAAACATCCTTTCAATTTCTTCCTGACACCTCATCATCTTTACTGAGCAACTCTGCTAAAGTTTTAGGGGGAAAAAAAGGCATTATTAAAACAGAGCCTGTTGCATCTTCATCCTTTTATGACCCTGAAGTGAGTAATTGTGGTGTGACGACCCGAACCATTTCAACTCTCTAACAGTGTTGTCAGTCAACTGGGACGGCGTGGCGCAGTGGGAGAGTGGCCGTGCGCAACCCGAGGGTCCCTGGTTCAATTCCCACCTAGTACCAACCTTGTCACGTCCGTTGTGTCCTGAGCAAGAAACTTCACCCTTGCTCCTGATGGGTGCTGGGTAGCGCCTTGCATGGCAGCTCCCTCCATCAGTGTGTGAATGTGTGTTTGAATGGGTGAATGTGGAAGTATTGTCGAAGCGCTTTGAGTACCTTGAAGGTAGAAAAGCACTATACAAGTACAACCCAATAATTTATTTATTCAACTCTCTAAAAGTGTTGTCAATCAACTCTCAAACATTTTTGTCAATCAACTCTCTAACAGTGTTGTCAGTTAACTCTTTAACAGTGTTATCAGTTCATCTCTAACAGTGTTATCAGTTCATCTCTAACAGTGTTATCAGTTCATCTCTAACAGTGTTGTCAGTCAACTCTAACAGTGTTGTTAATCAACTCTTTAACAGGGTTTTCAGTCAGCTCTTTAAAAGTGTTGTCAATCAACTCTAACATTGTTGTCAATCAACTCTCTAACAGTGTTGTCAGTCAACTCTCTAACAGTGTTGCCAGTCAACTCTCTAACAGTGTTGTCAGTCAACTCTCGAACAGTGTTGCCAGTCAACTCTCTAACAGTGTTATCAGTTAACTCTTAACAGTGTTATCAGTTCATCTCTAACCGTGTTGTCAGTCAAATCTTTAACAATGTTGTCAATCAACCATCATGGTTCGTCAATAAACTCTAACATCCCTGTCAATCAACTCTGTTGTCAGTCAACTCTAACAATGTTGTCAATCAACTCTAACAGTGTTGTCAATCAACTCTCTAACAGTGTTGTCAATCAACATTCTAACAGTGTTGTCAGTCAACTCTCTAACAGTGTTGTCAATCAATTAAAATTGTTGTCAATAAACTCTCGAACAGCGTTGACAATCAACACTTAACAGTGTTGTCAGTCAAGTCTTTAACAATCTGGTCAATCAACTAAAATTGTTGTCAATAAACTCTAACAGTCCTGTCAATCAACTCTAAGTGTTGTCTGTCAACTCTCTAACAATGTTGTCAATCAACTGTAACAGTGTTGTCAATCTACTCTAGCAGTGTTTTCAGTCAACTCTCTAGCTTTGTTGTCAGTAAATTCTCTAACAGTGTTGTCAGTCAACTCTCTAACAGTGTTGTCAATCAAATCTCTAACAGTGTTGTCAATCAAATCTCTAACAGTGTTGTCAATCAAATCTCTAACAGTGTTGTCAGTCAACTCTCTTACAGTGGTGTCAGTCAACTCTCTAACAATGTTGTCAATCAACTCTAACAGTGTTGTCAGTCAACTCTCTAACAGTGTTGTCAGTCAACTCTCTAACAGTGTTGTCTGTCAACTCTCTAACAGTGTTGTCAGTCAACTCTCTAACAGTGTTGTCAGTCAACTCTCTAACAGTGTTGTCAGTCAAATCTCTAACAGTGTTCTCAATCAACTCTCTAACACTGTTGTCAATCAACATTCTAACACTGTTGTCACTCAACTTTCTAACAGTGTTGTCAGTCAACTCTCTAACAGTGTTGTTAGTCAACTCTCTAACGATGTTGTCAATCAACTCTCTAACAGTGTTGTCAATCAAATCTCTAACAGTGTTGTCAGTCAACTCTCTTAACAGTGTTGTCAGTCAACTCTCTTACAGTGTTGTCAGTCAACTCTCTTACAGTGTTGTCAGCCAACTCTAACAGTGTTGTCAATCAACATTCTAACAGTGTTGTCAGTCAACTAACAGTGTTGTCAATCAACTAACATTGTTGTCAATCAACTAACATTGTTGTCAATAAACTCTCTAACAGTGTTGACAATCAACTCTTATCAGTGTTTTCAATCAACTAACATTGTTGTCAATAAACTCTAACGGTCCTGTCAATCAACTCTAAGTGTTGTCAGTCAACTCTCCAACAGCGTTGTCGGTCAACTCTCTAACCGTGTTGTCAGTCAACTCTCAAACAGTGTTGTCAGTCAACTCTCAAACAGTGTTGTCAGTCAACTCTCGAACAGTGTTGTCAGTCAACTCTCGAACAGTGTTGTCAGTCAACTCTCTAACAGTGTTGTCAGTCAACTCTCTAACAGTGTTGTCAGTCAACTCTCTAACAGTGTTGTCAGTCAACTCTCTAACAGTGTTGTCAGTCAACTCTCTAACAGTGTTGTCAGTCAACTCTCTAACAGTGTTGTCAGTCAACTCTCTAACAGTGTTGTCAGTCAACTCTCTAACAGTGTTGTCAGTCAACTCTCTAACAGTGTTGTCAGTCAACTCTCGAACAGTGTTGTCAGTCAACTCTCGAACAGTGTTGTCAGTCAACTCTCTAACAGTGTTGTCAGTCAACTCTCTAACAGTGTTGTCAGTCAACTCTCTAACAGTGTTGTCAATCTACTCCCTAAAAGTGTTGTCAGTCAACTCTCTAACAGTGCTATAAATCAACATTCTGAGAGTGTTGTCAGTCAACTCTCTAACAGTGTTGTAAATCTACTCCCTAAAAGTGTTGTCAGTCAACTCTCTAACAGTGCTGTAAATCAACATTCTGAGAGTGTTGTCAGTCAACTCTCTAACAGTGTTGTAAATCAACATTCTGAGAGTGTTGTCAATCAACATTTTAACAGTGTTGTCAGTCAACTCTCTTACAGTGTTGTCAGTCAACGCTCTTACAGTGTTGTCAATCAACTCTCTAACAGTGTTGTCAATCAACTCTCTAACAGTGTTGTCAGTCAACTCTAACAGTGTTGTCAATCAACATTCTAACAGTGTTATCAATCAACTCTCTAACAGTGTTGTCAATCAACTAACGATGTTGTCAGTCAACATTCTAACAGTGTTGTCAATCAACTCTCTAACAGTGTTGTCAGTCAACTAACATTGTTGTCAATAAACTAACGATCCTGTCAATCAACTGTAAGTGTTGTCAGTCAACTCTCTAACAATGTTGTCAATCAACTCTAACAGATTTGTCAATCGACTCTGACAGTGTTGTCAGTCAACTCTCTAACTTTGTTGTCAGTATACTCTCGAACAGTGTTGTCAGTCAACTCTCTAACAGTTTTGTCAATCAACTCTTAACAGTGTTGTCAGTTAACTCTTTAACAGTTAAACAGTTAATCTCTAACGGTGTTGTCAATCAACTCTAACAGTGTTGTCAATCAAATCTCTAACAGTGTTGTCAGTCAACTTTCTTAACAGTGTTGTCAGTCAACTTTCTAACAGTGTTGTCAGTCAACTTTCTAACAGTGTTGTCAGTCAACTCTCTAACAGTGTTGTTTGTCAACTCTAACGATGTTGTCAATCAAATCTCTAACAGTGTTGTCAATCACCTCTGTCTTGTCAGTCAACTGTCAAACAGTGTTGTGAATAAACTAACTTTGTTGTCAATAAACTCTAACAGCGTTGCCAATCAACTCAACAGTGTTGTCAGTCAAGTCTTTAACAATGTTGTCAATAAACGGTCCTGTCAATCAACTCTTAAGTGTTGTCAGTCAACTCTCTAACAGTGTTGTCAATCAACTAATATTGTTGTCAATAAACTCTAACGGTCCTGTCAATCAACTGTAAGTGTTGTCAATCAACTCTCTAACAGTGTTGTCAGTCAACTCTCTAACAATGTTGTCAATCAACTCTAACAGTGTTGTCAGTCAACTCTCTAACAGTGTTGTCAGTCAACTCTCTAACAGTGTTGTCAATCAACTCCCTAACAGTGTTGTCAGTCAACTCTCTAACAGTGTTGTCAATCAACTCTAACAGTGTTGTCAGTCAACTATTTAACAGTGTTATGAGTTAATCTCTAACAGTGTTGTCAGTCAAATATCTAACAGTGTTGTCAATCAACTCTCTAAGTCTTGTCAGTCAACTATCTAACAATGTTGTCGGTCAACTCTCTAACAGTGTTGTCAATCAACTAACATTGTTGTCAATCAATTCTAACGGTCCTGTCAATCAACTGTAAGTGTTGTCAGTCAACTCTCTAACAGTGTTGTCAATCAACTCTAACAGTGTTGTCAATCAACTGTAAGTGTTGTCAGTCAACTCTCTGTGTTGTCAGTCAACATTCTAACAGTGTTGTTAAAAGTGCAACATTGCGTCCTTTTCTCAGCTGCTGGGACTGAGAGTTAGCATGCATATGTTTTTTCGGAAAAGATGCCAGAGGCGATCTTTATTACAGCGAAGGAAAATGCAGTACCGGGACACAACAAGCTTATGGAGGAGCGCCTCAGACTGCTAGTTTGCGCTAACGCTGGCGGCAACCTTGAGACCTCCGAATTCGGGAGATGGGGGAGTTGTTGGTAGCGGTGGTGTATATTGTAGCGTCCCGGAAGAGTTAGTGCTGCAAGGGATTCTGGCTATTTGTTCTGTTGTGTTAATGTTGTGTCACGGTGCTGCTGTTCTCCCGATATGTGTTTGTCATTCTTGTTTGGTGTGGGTTCACAGTGTGGCGCATATCTGTAAGAGTTTTAAACTTGTTTACACGGCCACCCTCAGTGTGACCTGTATGGCTGTTGATCAATTATGCCCTGCATTCACTTATGTGTGTCTGTAAGGGCTATTCAGGGACACAAAGGTGAAATGATTTTACTTTTCTTGTTTTTTATTGTAGTAACATTTTTGCTAACATTTTGGAGTGCACCAAAATGTATGTGTGTGTGTGTGTGTGTGTGTGTGTGTGTGTGTGTGTGTGTGTGTGTGTGTGTGTGTGTGTGTGTATTCTGGCAATGCTTACTTAATGGGGACGTTGCTCTGTTTACACAGTCACTTTTAGGGGACTTCTGACTGTATGGGGACAAAAAGGGAAACCTTTTTAAATGATAGTCAGATCCATTTTGAGGATGCCTAAGTAATTTTTAAACTTTTGGTTTAAAAACCTCAGTAGTCACATACAAATTTGTGTGAATTATGCAAAATTATTTAAATTTGGTTACATTAAATTAACCAATTAAATTAAACAGTTATTTAGCAGTGGCACAAACATTCATGTCATTTATAAAAAGAAAGTGCAAGATTGTCAGAGACAATTTAAAACAAGCTATGAGTGCACTTTTGTGCATGATGTCAGTAAGATGACATATCCAAACAACACTAAATTAAAGTGCACTTTTTGTACAGAACGCCACTACAATAGATAAAAACAAAGTGCACTTTTGTGCATGATGTCACACAAGATATTTCAATAACGGTCAAATAAAAATGAGCTGCATAATAGGAAATCAAATAGTGTATGTTCTTCATTATGTGGTAGGTTACTGCGTACGTTATTTCCATCTGTTATGGATAATTTTTTAGATAATTGTTGATCTGGAAATGATTGTTTTGGCATTTTGTTGGTGTGGCACCGGCCGAAGATGTTGACATGCAGAGTTTCAAGCACTCTTCATTCTCTAGCGGGTGACTTTTCAAATGATGCTACAAATTAGCAGCGGTGCTACATTTTGTAACAACGCTTTTGCCACATAAATTTTGAACATCTTCCCGCTTGAAGCCAAACCACCGCCGGACCATGGTAATTAATTATTTGTTACCAGATTCGCAACTTCTCTCTTTCGTATTACCACCCACATCGCACCGCTAGCATCACAGCTAACGTTACCGTGTCGCTACCTGTCTGCTCCGCGGGAGCGTGGGGAGTTGCACACGTGACGTATCGAAGAAGGTGCGCTTGTTTATGTCTTTGTCAGAAGGAGAGACAAGAAAGAGTGGGAAACGCATGAAGTGTAATGCCCACAACTAAAAGTACTTGCCTGAGAACGTATACCGTATTTCCTTGAATAACCGCCGGGCATGTAATATGCGCCTGCCTTGAATTACTGCCGGGTCAAACTCGCTTCGCAAAATAATTAGCGCATGCTTACTATCACCGTCGGGTTAAATTCGTGACGTCACGAGTGACACTTCCCCTGTCATCATTTTCAAAATGGAGGAGGCTTATTTCAACTATTTGAAATTGCATAAAAGGAAGAAGATTAGGAGCTATTCAGTAGGTTTTAAGGTCCAAGCTATTGAATACTGGTATGCTAAAAAGAACAGTAAGTAGCTATGTTTTATTAATATAGCTGTTGAGCCGATGGTCCGACAGACAGGCAGGGCACGCTAGCTGTAGCAGCCGTGCCCAAGATACCGGCGAGCGAGCCAAAGAGCGACCTGGACTGAGGTTTTATTGAAAAATAAACAAAGTCAAACTGCTCAAGCCATGTCCTTTCTTGATGGCCCTGGGATAAAGAGATCACCCACGAGAGCAGAACGCGAGGGGAAGTCGCCCACACCCGAGCTAACTGATAGCGGCGGTCTGATAGCAGTTTTCTGAGACTTTTTAAAACTGAAGAAAGATAAGGAAGACTTCTATAAACAAGTTATCGATACTTTTGATCAGAAGGAGCTGGCATGGAGTTCATTTATTAGTATTTTTTATTTACCGGTAGCCTTTATAACCAGGTAAAATCCCATTGAGATCAAAGATCTCTTTTCCAAGGGAGACCTGGCCAAGAGGGGAGCAGCAAGGTTACATTAGAAACAGTAAACAACACATAAAACATCACTTTTCCAACAATAAAATTTGCTCATACAGACAAGGTAGACTGCAATCCTTTCGCAGAAGCTTTAAGCTCATTTAATGTAACAAGGGTTTTAAGTTGAGTATTCGATTGTGGGTTATTCCAAGCCTTCGGTGCTGAAAATAATAACCATAATAACGTTTTTTTTTTTTATTATTAAATGTGCTTTTCATGATGGTATCCTTACATCACACTCAAATTTTTACTGCATGCCATTGGTAAGTGCAAGAGTGAGAAGAAGTTTTAAATTAATTAGCGCCCCGGCGGCAATTCAAGGAAATACGGTACTCCAATATCGTACAGAAACAAACCCGCGATATATCGAGTGTATCGATATATCGCCCAGCCCTAATTAGGGTCCGCCAGGCCCATTTAAAAGGACTCCCAAAGGAGTCCTTTTGCAATGGGCCAAAGGACCCTATTGAATTTGTTAGGTTTTATTCTTTCTTTCTTTATAATTATTATTCTGCACCGTCGCGCTGTAATTTGACCCCCTTAACATGCTTCAAAACTCACCAAATTTTACACACACATCGGTATGGTGCGGCAGCCCAACTTATTAAGCAACCATACCCCAAAAATCAAAATTGCGCGCTCGCGCCCCCTAGGAAAAAACAACAACAGACTGCTTGTAACGTCCGTTAGCAATGTCGTAGAGACATGAAACAAAAACCATTATGTAGGGCTGACTTAGACCTGGATTTCATAATTTTACTTTCCAGAGCAAAAATCAACAAAAATTTAGCAAAAACCCATTCAAAGCAAAATGTTTGCAAAAAATGATAATTTTGCCTCTTTGAGCTGTAATTCGACCCCCTTAAAATGCTTCAAAACTCACCAAACTTGACACACACATCAGGACTGGCGAAAAAAGTGCTCCTAGGAAGAAAACACAGACAAAATTGCTTGTAACTTCCAGTAGGAATGCCAGAAAGACATGAAACAAAAACCTCTCTGTAGGTCTCACTTGGACCTACATTTTAATCATTGACATCATTCAGCAAAAGTCAACAGAAAGTTAAAAATTACCCCTTCAATATAAAAGTTTTGTAAAAACCTGTCCCTTTTTTTCAAACATTATCTCCTCTGAGCGTGTTTGTCGTGTTGGCTTCAAACTCGCACAGGAGAGAGATTGAACCCTTCTGATTAAAATGTTATTCACAGAGTTTTGATTACTGCTCCGGTTTTGATTTTACGCGCCTTCAAAGAACCCCTGCGCAAAGTTACCTAAAAAATGTCATTTTTGCCTCTTTGAACTGTAATTTGACCCCCTTAAAATGCTTCAAAACTCACACACATCAGGACTGGCGAAAATTGCGATCTAATGAAAAAAACAAAGCCTAAAACTCCAAATTGCGCTCGCAATTTTGAATAAAACACAGCAAAAAGTGCTCCTAGGAAGAAAACACAGACAAAATTGCTTGAAACTTCCAGTAGGAATGCCGGAAAGACATGAAACCTCTATGTAGGTCTCACTTACACCTACATTTTAATAACTGACATCATTCAGCAAAAATCAACAGGAAGTTAAAAATTACCCTTTCAAAATAAAAGTTTTGTAAAAACCTGTCACCTTTTTTCAAACATTATCTCCACTGAGCGCGTTTGTCGTGTTGGCTTCAAACTCGCACAGGAGAGGGACTGAACCCTTCTGATTAAAAATTATTCACAGAGTTTTGATTGCTGCTCTGGTTTTGATTTTATGCGCCTTCAAAGAACCCCTGCGCAAAGTTACCTAAAAAATGTCATTTTTGCCCCTTTGAGCTGTAATTTGACCCCCTTAAAATGCTTCAAAGTGCAAGTTAAAGCTCTACTATGCAAAGCGAAAGACATTTATCAACAACGTCCAGAAACGCCGAGCTGTAATTTGACCCCCTTAACATGCTTCAAAACTCCCAAAATTTTACACACACATCAGGACTGGCGAAAATTGCCATCCAATAAAAAACCAAACCCCATAAATATAAATTGCGCTCTAGCGCCCCCTAGGTAAAAACACAGACAAAAGCGCTTGTAACTTCTGTTAGGAATGTCGTAGAGACATGAAACAAAAACTTCTACCTAGGTCTGACTTACACCAGGGCTTGGGTCATGGCGGCAGCAGCCAAAGGCGGGCCCGACCAACGCTGCTTGCAGCTTTAATTTCACTTGTTTTCTCTTTTATTCCACTTTCATGTTTTTTTAATAGTAAAATCCGTAAAACATTCGTTGCGGGCCGCACTTCGGATACCGCTTGCAGGGAGCAGCAGCAGTCAATGAACACCATTTTATAAAGCAGCGAACTCCGTCTTCTCTCGGTCACCCCTCATTGATTTTGCAATCCAGCAGCATCCAAGCAGAACCACAGAGACCTTGCTCCTCAGCCTCCCGCTGATTGCCAATCTCTGATACCCACCTCACCCAAGGCCTCGGTTCAGGGGGCGAACCCCTCCTGGGAAGAAGCGAAGCGAGAGAGGTGAGGCTCTGACCGCCACATTGGAGCAATGATGGATTTACCATCTAACCCTAACCCTCTTTTAGTATCCCATCAGACCCGACGCGCTAGTAGCACTCGTACATGACAGCCCGTCCCATTTTGAGCAGATCCGTGCGCCAAATATGAATGATGACTCGGAATAGTTGTCTCTAATCGGCCGCGAAATTGCCTGAGTAAATATGTTCCAGTACAAGCGCTGTCGCCGGGTGAGAGTGAGAGTAGCCGCTAATAGGCTTGTAGTTGTCGGCGTGTTTAAGAGCCGTGTTGGAGTCACGCTGAAGAATCGGCTTTTAATGCACAGGACGGCTGGAGGGAGGAAGTGTCAGACATGTGCAATGGAAGGAGGCCCGCAGTAATTCAGGCTCTTGTTGTCTAATTCAATGATCTCAGATGGGGGGCGATGAGATTAGTTCTGTGTGTGCGCCCGGTGCCCCTGATGTCCAGTTTGGTGCCAAGTGCCGTCTGTCTCGTCATGAATGGGGCGTCTGCTACAAAAACCCAGAAGTTCTCTTTTGTCCTTCGCGCCGCTTTGGAAACTTGCCACAAAACCCAGTGTCTTCAGCGAGAGCTTTCCTGGGCCTCTTGGCATACTTGCAGGACTTTGTTGTCAGGACATGGTTGCCACCCAGCTTTGTTTCATTGTTCTTGGGAAGCCTGCAAAGCCGCTCTGCTCCCTGGACCGTTACAAAAGAGCCAAGGTTAGTGTTAAAAACCACGGTCAATGTTTGTCAATCAAGACCGCAAATCAGACACAGGCGTAGCAGCTTATTTACTCATGCAAATAACTTCACTTTCAAACATTCAATACTCGCATGAGTGGTTCCACGGACTTTGCTGTAACTTCCTATCAGATTACCAACAGGCGTCCATCAAACATATCCATCTATGAACTTCAGTGGTTCTTCGGCGTGGTTCGATCTAGCAACTTCATTGGTTTTTCAACGTGGTTTGATCTAAGGACTTCATTGGTTCTTCAACGTGGTTCGATCTGAGAACTTCACTGGTTTTCGATCTAACAACTTCATTAGTTCTTCAACGTGGTTCGATCTAGAAACTTCATTGGTTCTTCAACGTGGTTCAATCTAAGAACTTAATTGGTTTTTCAACATGGTTCGATCTGAAAACTTCACTGGTTTTCGGTCTAAGAACTTCATTAGTTCTTCAACGTGGTTCGATCTAGGAACTTCATTGGTTATTCAACGTGGTTCAATCTAAGAACTTAATTGGTTCTTCAACGTGGTTCGATCTGAGAATTTCACTAGTTTTCGATCTAAGAACTTCATTAGTTCTTCAACGTGGTTCGATCTAGGAACGTCATTGGTTCTTCAACGTGGTTCGATCCAAGAACTTCATTGGTTCTTCAACGTGGTTCGATCCAAGAACTTCATTGGTTCTTCAACGTGGTTCGATCTAAGAACTTCATTAGTTCTTCAACGTGGTTCGATCTAGGAACTTCATTGGTTCTTCAACGTGGTTCGATCTAAGAACTTCATTGGTTCTTCAACAGGGTTCGATCTAAGAACTTCATTAGTTCTTCAACGTGGTTCGATCTAGGAACTTCATTGGTTCTTCAACGTGGTTCGATCTAGGAACTTCATTAGTTATTCAACGTGGTTCAATCTAAGAACTTCATTGGTTCTTCAACATGGTTCAATCTAAGAACTTCATTGTTTCTTCAACGTGGTTCGATCTAGGAACTTCATTGGTTCTTCAACGTGGTTCGATATAAGAACTTCATTGGTTCTTCAACGTGGTTCGATCCAAGAACTTCATTGGTTCTTCAACGTGGTTCGATCTAAGAACTTCATTAGTTCTTCAACGTGGTTCGATCTAGGAACGTCATTGGTTCTTCAACGTGGTTCGATCTAAGAACTTCATTAGTTCTTCAACGTGGTTCGATCTAGGAACTTCATTGGTTCTTCAACGTGGTTTGATCTAAGAACTTCATTGGTTCTTCAACGTGGTTCGATCTAAGAACTTCATTGGTTCTTCAACATGGTTCTATCTAGGAAGTAAATTGGTTCTTCAACGTAGTCCGATCCAAGAACTTCATTGGTTCTTCAACGTGGTTCGATATAGGAACTTCATTGGTTCTCCAACGTGTTTCGCTAAACTACAGTGAAGCAGAGTTCCCCTTAAAAATCAACATAAACATAAATAATTGGTTCCAGCCTTCACAAAGTTCCCTATTTTAGTAGAAACCTGCACACTTTGAAGACATTCTAAAGTATTTATATAAAACCCAAAACTAGAGATGTCTGATAATATTGGACTGCCGATATTATCGGCTGATAAATTATTTAAAATGTGATATCGGAAATTATTGGTATCGGTTTCAAAAAGTAAACATGTGTACACGGACGTAGGGAGAAGTACAGAGCGCCAATAAACCTCAAAGACACTGCCTTTGCGCGCCGGCTCAATCACATAATATCTACAGCGTTTTACACATCCAAGTGAATGCAAGTCATACTTGGTCAACAGCCATACAGGTCACACTGAGGGTGGCCGTATAAACAACTTAAACAATGTTACAAGTATGTGCCACACTGTGAACCCACACCAAACAAGAATGACAAATACGTTTTGGGAGAACATCCGCACCGTAACACAACATAAACACAAGAGAACATACACCCAGAATCCCTTGCATCACCAACTCTTCCGGGACGCTACAACATACACCCTCCGATACCACCAAACCCAGCACCCAACCCCGCCCACCTCGACCCCCCACTTTAACACTGTTACAAATATGCGCCACACTGTGAACGCCCACACCAAACAAGAATGACAAACACATTTCAGGAGAACATTCGCACCGTAACACAACATAAACACAACAGAACAAAGACCCAGAAGCCCTTGCAGCACTAACTCTTCCAGGACGCGACAACATGCACCCCACCAAACCCCGCACCCAACCCCTCCCACCTCGCCCCTCCCCCCCAACTTTAACACTGTTACAAATATGCGCCACACTGTGAACCCACACCAAACAAGAATGACAAACACATTTCTTGTGAACATCTGCACCGTAACAAATACCCAGAACCCCTTGCAGCACTAACACTTCCGGGATGCTAAAATATACACCCTCTGATACCACCGACCCCCCCCTCCCTTCCGCCTTAAACACTGTTACAAATATGCGCCACACTGTGGACCCGCACCAAACAAGAATGACAAACACATTTCGGCAGAACATCCGCACCGTAACACGACATAAACACAACAGAACAAAAACCCAGAACTCCTTGCAGCACTAACTCTTCCGGGATGCGACAATATACACCATCCGATACCACCAAATCCAGCCCACCTCAAATCCCCCATCTCCCGAATTCGGAGGTCTCAAGGTTGGTTCCCGATTGGTGACGTCACCAATTGTGCACATTCCAAACAGACCTCTTGGAGGAAGTAAGCAGGAAGGCAAGATTGTTTTATGAAGACAACCCTTCCGCGCTTTGGTTTCAAATTTTTGGGACTTGTACCGGTCCAAAATGCACAACAGCAGGTGCCAATAGATAATACAGGTCCCCTTTATTAGGTGCAACCAGTAGCATTGCCCTCTGCTGGCCGTTTGCAAAAATGCAGACAGTTCTGCACCGGCTTTAATGGGACAAACGTTTTTCGATGTCATTAAAACAAAACGCCTGTTATCAGCCTTACCTGACAACAACGATCCCAAAAACGACACGGGAGCCCAGGCAGTAAAATGATACCCTGTCACCGGTTGTTGGGTGGCGTGTGCATGAACGTCTCCATTGCAGTTGCTGACAGCCAGACACCGTTTGCCTCCACCTGGCACGTCTCCAGTCGCAAAAGCGTGCAACGGAAGCCATGCGGCTCCGTCTGTAACCGGATCCAACTTTGATCAGGACAGGAATTATGGCTCCACTGGCGGGGCTTTTATTAAAGGCCTACTGATATGAGATTTTCTTATTTAAACGGGGATAGCAGGTGCATTCTATTTCTCATACTTGATCATTTCACGATATTGCCATATTTTTGCTGAAAGTATTTGGTAGAGAACATCCACGATAAAGTTCGCAACTTTTGGTGAATTGAATTATATTTATGTAGCGCTTTTCTCTAGTGACTCAAAGCGCTTTACATAGTGAAACCCAATATCTAAGTTACATTTAAACCAGTGTGGGTGGCACTGAGAGCCAGGTGGGTGTCATGCCTGTAAATCAGGTTTATGTTTGGTCATGTTCTGTTTTGTTTTTGGACTCTTGCTTCACATTTTGCACTTCCTGGTTTTGTTTGTTTCCATGCCAACCCATTAGTTTCCACCTGGTCACCTCATTCACGCCCTCCATTACCTGCTTCATGCCTTGCAATGCTGTCCATTTTGTCCACGTAAGTTTTTGTTATTCATGCCACTGCGCAAGTGTTTTTTTTTCATCTTTATAGTTTATAGCCCAGGACCAAGTCCAAGCCTGACAGATCTGTCAGGCTTGGACTTGGTCTCAAGATCTGTCAGGCTTGGACTTGGTCTTGGACTGTTTTCCCGAGGTGCAAAGCGAATGGAGTGGAAACAGCGTGAAGGTAAAGACATCTTTATTTTAACACTAATAAACTAAAAACAGGAACAAACAAAAAGCGCTCACAATGGAGGTACAAAACTTGGGCTATGAAACAAAAGACTAGCACAAAGGCTATAAACTATAAACATGAAACAAAAACACTTGCGCAGTGGCATGAATAACAAAAACTTACGTGGACAAATTGGACAGCATTGCAAGGCATGAAGCAGGTAATCCAGGGGGTGAATGAGGTGACCAGGTGGAAACTAATGGGTTGGCATGGAAACAAACAAAACCAGGAAGTGCAAAATGTGAAGCGAGAGTCCAAAAACAAAACAGAACATGACCAAACATAAACCTGACTTACAGGCATGACAGTGGGTAAAGTGTCGTGCCCAAGGACACAACGGCAGCGGCTAGGATGGTGGAAGCGGGGATCGAACCCGGAACCCTCAAGTTGCTGGCACGGCCGCTCTACCAACCGAGCTACACCGCCATAGTAAAAAAGCTTTGCCTTTACCGGAAGTCACAGACGATGGCGTCACGTCCTCACATTGTTTGTAATGGGAGCCTCCAGCAGCAAGAGCTATTCGGACCGAGAAAACGACAATTTCCCCATTAATTTGAGCGAGGATGAAAGATTCGTGTTTAAGGATATTGATAGTGAAGGACTAAAAAAAAAAAAAAAAAAAAAGGCGATTGCATTGGGACGGATTCAGATGTTTTTAGACACATTTACTAGGATAATTCTGGGAAATCCCTTATCTTTCTATTGTGTTGCTAGTGTTTTAGTGAGATTAAATAGTACCTGATAGTCGTAGGGCTGTGTCTACGGGTGTGTTGACGCCAGTCTCTGAGGTAAGTCGACGGCAGTTGCATGGACGGCGTAAGCTCAGCTGATCTCCGGTAAGAGGCGACTTTCTACCACAATTTTCTCACCGAAACCTGCCGGTGGACAAGTGGTCGGGAACCATTTTCGCTTGACCGTTCTGATCCATATTAGATCCATTTGGGCTTCACGGTGGCAGAGGGGTTAGTGCGTCTGCCTCACAATACGAAGGTCCTGCAGTCCTGGGTTCAAACCCAGGTTCGGGATCTTTCTTTGTGGAGTTTGCATGTCCGGGTACTCCGGCTTCCTCCCACTTCCAAAGACATGCACCTGGGGATAGGTTGATTGGCATCACTAAATTGGCCCTAGTGTGTGAATGTGAGTGTGAATGTTGTCTGTCTATCTGTGTTGGCCCTGCGATGAGGTGGCGACTTGTCCAGGGTGTACCCCGCCTTCCGCCCGATTGCAGCTGAGATAGGCGCCAGCGACCCCAAAAGGGAATAAGCGGTAGGAAATGGATGGAATGGATGGGCGCTCTGATCCATAGTAAATCTTCACCTCCGGGAATTTTAAACAAGGAATCACCGTGTGTTTGTGTGGCTAAATGCTAAAAGCTTCCCACCTCCATCTTTCTACTTTGACTTATCCATTATTAATTGAACAAATTGCAAAAGATTCAGCAAGACAGATGTCCAGAATACTGTTTAATTGCGCGATGAAAAGAGACGACTTTTAGCCGCAAATGGTGCTGGGCTAAAATGTTTTCTACAATCCGTGACGTCACGCAAACGCGTCATCATTCTGAGACGTTTTCAACAAGAAACTCTGCGGGAAATTTAAAATTGCAATTTAGTAAACTAAAAAGGCCGTATTGGCATGTGTTGCAATGTTAATATTTCATCATTGATATATAAACTATTAGACTGTGTGCTGGGTAGTAGTGGGTTTCTGTAGGCCTTTAAAGAAAGTTGCATTTTTTGGAGTGTGTTGTGTTGGCGTTGGAGGTGAGGAGGGCAAAGGAATGACAGATATTGAATAGATGGATTTGACAGCCAATGCTCCATCTGTGAGCTCCCACGGATATTAGGTGCTCCACAACACACACACACACACACACACACACACACGCTCTGCCCTTCCTGCAGGCTTCCCTGAGCATTGTCAACACCAGTCAGTCTGCCATGAATTCTGATGAAGAAAAGCCTGCAGGGGACAAAGCCAAGAGGCATCTTTTGTGTGTAATCTTTCCACACACACACACACACACACACACACACACACCTTCCTCATTTGTAGTATATCAACGTCCCGTTTGATGTCCACCAACTGTTCTCTCTACAGTCAAAGTGCCAACATTACCCTCCTGTCACCTGTTCCTCATTCCACCTTTTTCCACAAGTGGATCTTGACACACACTGTCCTGGTCTAATGTGAGGGGGTCTAATGTGTCCTGGTCTAATGTGAGGGGTTCTAATGTGTCCTGGTCTAAGGTGAGGGGGTTGGATCATGCCACTCACTGTCCTGGTCTAAGGTGAGGGGGTTGGATCATGCCACACACTGTCCTGGTCTAATGTGAGGGGGTCTAATGTGTCCTGGTCTAAGGTGAGGCGGTTGGATCATGCCACACACTGTCCTGGTCTAATGTGAGGGAGTTGGATCATGCCACACACTGTCATAGTCTAATGTGAGGGGGGTGGATCATGCCACACACTGTCCTGGTCTAAGGTGAGGGGTTCTAATGTGTCCTGGTCTAAGGTGAGGGGGTTGGATCATGCCACACTCTGTCCTGGTCTAATGTGAGGGGGTTGGATCATGCCACACACTGTCCTGGTCTAAGGTGAGGGGGTTGGATCATGCCACTCACTGTCCTGGTCTAATGTGAGTGGGTTGGATCATGCCACACACTGTCCTGGTGTAAGGTGAGGGGGTTGGATCATGCCATGCACTGTCCTGGTCTAATGTGAGGGGGTTGGATCATGCCACACACTGTCCTGGTCCAAGGTGAGGGGGTTGGATCATGCCATGCACTGTCCTGGTCTAATGTGAGGGGGTTGGATCATGCCACACACTGTCCTGGTCCAAGGTGAGGGGGTTGGATCATGCCATGCACTGTCCTGGTCTAATGTGAGTGGGTTGGATCATGCCACTCACTGTCCTGGTCTAATGTGAGGGGGTTGGATCATGCCACACACTGTCCTGGTCCAAGGTGAGGGGGTTGGATCATGCCATGCACTGTCCTGGTCTAATGTGAGGGGGTTGGATCATGCCACACATTGTCCTGGTCTAAGGTGAGGGGGTTGGATCATGCCACTCACTGTCCTGGTCTAAGGTGAGGGGGTTGGATCATGCCATGCACTGTCCTGGTCTAATGTGAGGGGGTTGGATCATGCCACACACTGTCCTGGTCTAAGGTGAGGGGGTTGGATCATGCCACTCACTGTCCTGGTCTAAGGTGAGGGGGTTGGATTATGCCATGCACTGTCCTGGTTTAATGTGAAGGGGGTTAGATCATGCCACTTACTGTCCTGGTCTAAGGTGAGGGGGTTGGATCATGCCATGCACTGTCCTGGTCTAATGTGATGGGTTGTAATGTGTCCTGGTCTAAGGTGAGGGGGTTGGATCATGCCACACACTGTCCTGGTCTAATGTCAGGGGGTCTAATGTGTCCTGGTCTAAGGTGAGGGGGTTGGATCATGCCACACACTGTCCTAGTCTAATGTGAGTGGGTTGGATCATCCCACACACTGTACTGGTCTAAAGTGAGGGGGTTGGATCAATCAATCAATCAATCAATCAATGTTTACTTATATAGCCCTAAATCACTAGTGTCTCAAAGGGCTGCACAAACCACTACGACATCCTCGGTAGGCCCACATAAGGGCAAGGAAAACTCACACCCAAGGAAAACTCACACCCAGTGGGACACCGGTGACGATAATGACCCAGTGGGACGTCGGTGACAATGATGACTATGAGAACATGATACTGTGATACTGCTGATACTGATGACTATGAGAACATATCATCCCACACACTGTACTGGTCTAAAGTGAGGGGGTTGGATCATGCCACACACTGTCCTGGTCTAATGTGAGGGGGTTGGATCATCCCACACACTGTACTGGTCTAAAGTGAGGGGGTTGGATCATGCCACACACTGTCCTGGTCTAAAGTGAGGGGGTTGGATCATGCCACACACTGTCCTGGTCTAATGTGAGGGGGTCTAATGTGTCCTGGTCTAAGGTGAGGGGGTTGGATCATGCCACACACTGTCCTAGTCTAATGTGAGGGGGTTGGATCATCCCACACACTGTACTGGTCTAATGTGAGTGGGTTGGATCATCCCACACACTGTACTGGTCTAAAGTGAGGGGGTTGGATCATGCCACACACTGTCCTGGTCTAATGTGAGGGGGTTGGATCATCCCACACACTGTACTGGTCTAAAGTGAGGGGGTTGGATCATGCCACACACTGTCCTGGTCTAAAGTGAGGGGGGTTGGATCATGCCACACACTGTCCTGGTCTAATGTGAGGGGGTCTAATGTGTCCTGGTCTAAGGTGAGGGGGTTGGATCATGCCACACACTGTCCTAGTCTAATGTGAGGGGGTTGGATCATCCCACACACTGTACTGGTCTAATGTGAGTGGGTTGGATCATCCCACACACTGTACTGGTCTAATGTGAGTGGGTTGGATCATCCCACACACTGTACTGGTCTAAAGTGAGGGGGTTGGATCATGCCACACACTGTCCTGATCTAATGTGAGGGGGTCTAATGTGTCCTGGTCTAAGGTGAGGGGGTTGGATCATGCCACACACTGTCCTAGTCTAATGTGAGGGGGTTGGATCATGCCATGCACTGTCCTGGTCTAATGTGAGGGGTTCTAATGTGTCCTGGTTTAATGTGAGGGGGTTGGATCATGCCACAGACTGTCCTGGTCTAAGGTGAGGGGTTATAATGTGTCCTGGTCTAAGGTGAGGGTGTTGGATCATGCCACTCACTGTCCTGGTCTAATGTGAGGGGTCCTAATGTGTCCTGGTTTAATGTGAGGGGGTTGGATCATGCCACAGACTGTCCTGGTCTAAGGTGAGGGGTTCTAATGTGTCATGGTGTAAGGTGAGGGGGTTGGATCATGCCACACACTGTCCTGGTCTAAGGTGAGGGGTTCTAATGTGTCCTGGTCTAAAGTGATGGTGTTGGATCATGCCACTTACTGTCCTGGTCTAATGAGTCCTGGTTTAATGTGAGGGGTTCTAATGTGGCCTTGTCTAAAATTAGGGTGTTGGATCTTGCCACTTACTGTACTGGTCTAATGTGAGGGGGTTGGATCATGCCACTCACTGTCCTGGTCTAATATGAGGGGTTCTAATGTGTCCTGGTCTAATGTGAGGGGTTCTAATGTGGCTTGGTCTAAAATGAGGGTGTTGGATCTTGCCACTCACTGTCCTGGTCTAATGTGAGGGGTTCAAATGTGTCCTGGTCTAAGGTGAGGGGGTTGGATCATGCCACTCACTGTCCTGGTCTAATGTGAGGGGTTCTAATGTGTCCAGGTCTAATGTGAGGGCGTTGGATCATGCCATGCACTGTCCTGGTCTAATGTGAGGGGGTCTAATGTGTCCTGGTCTAATGTGAGGGGGTCTAATGTGTCCTGGTCTAATGTGAGGGGGTTGGATCATGCCACACACTGTCCTGGTCTAATGTGAGGGGGTTGGATCATGCCACACACTGTCCTGGTCTAATTTGAGGGGGTCTAATGTGTCCTGGTCTAAGGTGAGGGGGTTGGATCATGCCACTCACTGTCCTGGTCTAATGTGAGGGGTTCTAATGTGGCCTGGTCTAAAATGAGGGCGTGGGATCTTGCCACTCACTGTCCTGGTCTAATGTGAGGGATTCTAATGTGTCCTGGTCTAATGTGAGGGGGTTGGATCATGCCACACACTGTCCTGGTCTAATGTGAGGGGTTCTAATGTGTCCTGGTCTAAGGTGAGGGTGGTTGGATCATGCCACTCACTGTCCTGGTCTAATGTGAGGGGGTCTAATGTGTCCTGGTCTAAGGTGAGGGGGTTGGATCATGCCACACACTGTCCTGGTCTAATGTGAGGGGGTCTAATGTGTCCTGGTCCAAGGTGAGGGTGTTGGATCATGCCACACACTGTCTTGGTCTAATGTGAGGGGGTCTAATGTGTCCTGGTCTAAGGTGAGGGTGTTGGATCTTGCCACAAACTGTCCTGGTCTAAGGTGAGGGTGTTGGATCATGCCACACACTGTCCTGGTCTAAGGTGAGTGGGTTGGATCATGCCACTCACTGTCCTGGTCTAATGTGAGGGGGTTGGATCATGCCACACACTGTCCTGGTCTAAGGTGAGGGGGTTGGATCATGCCATGCACTGTCCTGGTCTAATGTGAGGGCGTTGGATCATGCCACACACTGTCCTGGTCTAAGGTGAGGGGGTTGGATCATGCCACACACTGTCCTGGTCTAAGGTGAGGGGGTTGGATCATGCCATGCACTGTCCTGATCTAAGGTGAGGGGGTTGGATCATGCCACTCACTGTCCTGGTCTAATGTGAGGGGGTTGGATCATGCCACGCACTGTCCTGGTCTAAGGTGAGGGGGTTGGATCATGCCACGCAATGTCCTGGTCTAAGGTGAGGGGGTTGGATCATGCCACTCACTGTCCTGGTCTAATGTGAGGGGGTTGGATCATGCCACACACTGTCCTGGTCTAAGGTGAGGGGGTTGGATCATGCCACTCACTGTCCTGGTCTAAGGTGAGGAGGTTGGATCATGCCATGCACTGTCCTGGTCTAAGGTGAGGGGGTTGGATCATGCCACGCACTGTCCTGGTCTAATGTGAGGGGGTTGGATCATGCCACACACTGTCCTGGTCTAAGGTGAGGGGGTTGGATCATGCCACTCACTGTCCTGGTCTAAGGTGAGGGGGTTGGATTATGCCATGCACTGTCCTGGTTTAATGTGAAGGGGGTTAGATCATGCCACTTACTGTCCTGGTCTAAGGTGAGGGGGTCGGATCATGCCATGCACTGTCCTGGTCTAATGTGAGGGGTTCTAATGTGTCCTGGTCTAAGGTGAGGGGGTTGGATCATGCCACAGACTGTCCTGGTCTAATGTCAGGGGGTCTAATGTGTCCTGGTCTAAGGTGAGGGGGTTGGATCATGCCACACACTGTCCTAGTCTAATGTGAGTGGGTTGGATCATCCCACACACTGTACTGGTCTAAAGTGAGGGGGTTGGATCAATCAATCAATCAATCAATCAATGTTTACTTATATAGCCCTAAATCACTAGTGTCTCAAAGGGCTGCACAAACCACTACGACATCCTCGGTAGGCCCACATAAGGGCAAGGAAAACTCACACCCAAGGAAAACTCACACCCAGTGGGACACCGGTGACGATAATGACCCAGTGGGACGTCGGTGACAATGATGACTATGAGAACATGATACTGTGATACTGCTGATACTGATGACTATGAGAACATATCATCCCACACACTGTACTGGTCTAAAGTGAGGGGGTTGGATCATGCCACACACTGTACTGGTCTAAAGTGAGGGGGTTGGATCATGCCACACACTGTCCTGGTCTAATGTGAGGGGGTCTAATCTGTCCTGGTCTAAGGTGAGGGGGTTGGATCATGCCACACACTGTCCTAGTCTAAGGTGAGGGGGTTGGATCATGCCATGCACTGTCCTGGTCTAATGTGAGGGGTTCTAATGTGTCCTGGTTTAATGTGAGGGGGTTGGATCATGCCACAGACTGTCCTGGTCTAAGGTGAGGGGTTCTAATGTGTCCTGGTCTAAGGTGAGGGTGTTGGATCATGCCACTCACTGTCCTGGTCTAATGTGAGGGGTTCTAATGTGTCCTGGTTTAATGTGAGGGGGTTGGATCATGCCAGACACTGTCCTGGTCTAAGGTGAGGGGTTCTAATGTGTCATGGTGTAACGTGAGGGGGTTGGATCATGCCACACACTGTCCTGGTCTAAGGTGAGGGGTTCTAATGTGTCCTGGTCTAAAGTGATGGTGTTGGATCATGCCACTTACTGTCCTGGTCTAATGAGTCCTGGTAATGTGAGGGGTTCTAATGTGGCCTTGTCTAAAATTAGGGTGTTGGATCTTGCCACTTACTGTAGTGGTCTAATGTGAGGGGGTTGGATCATGCCACTCACTGTCCTGGTCTAATATGAGGGGTTCTAATGTGTCCTGGTCTAATGTGAGGGGTTCTAATGTGGCTTGGTCTAAAATGAGGGTGTTGGATCTTGCCACTCACTGTCCTGGTCTAATGTGAGGGGTTCAAATGTTTCCTGGTCTAAGGTGAGGGGGTTGGATCATGCCACTCACTGTCCTGGTCTAATGTGAGGGGTTCTAATGTGTCCTGGTCTAATGTGAGGGCGTTGGATCATGCCATGCACTGTCCTGGTCTAATGTGAGGGGGTCTAATGTGTCCTGGTCTAATGTGAGGGGGTTGGATCATGCCACACACTGTCCTGGTCTAATGTGAGGGTGTTGGATCATGCCACACACTGTCCTGGTCTAATTTGAGGGGGTCTAATGTGTCCTGGTCTAAGGTGAGGGGGTTGGATCATGCCACTCACTGTCCTGGTCTAATGTGAGGGGTTCTAATGTGGCCTGGTCTAAAATGAGGGTGTGGGATCTTGCCACTCACTGTCCTGGTCTAATGTGAGGGATTCTAATGTGTCCTGGTCTAATGTGAGGGGGTTGGATCATGCCACACACTGTCCTGGTCTAATGTGTCCTGGTCTAAGGTGAGGGTGTTGGATCATGCCACACACTGTCTTGGTCTAATGTGAGGGGGTCTAATGTGTCCTGGTCTAAGGTGAGGGTGTTGGATCTTGCCACACACTGTCCTGGTCTAAGGTGAGGGTATTGGATCATGCCATGCACTGTCCTGGTCTAATGTGAGTGGGTAGGATCATGCCACGCACAGTCCTGGTCTAAGGTGAGGGTGTTGGATCATGCCACACACTGTCCTGGTCTAAGGTGAGTGGGTTGGATCATGCCACTCACTGTCCTGGTCTAATGTGAGAGGGTTGGATCATGCCACACACTGTCCTGGTCTAAGGTGAGGGGGTTGGATCATGCCATGCACTGTCCTGGTCTAATGTGAGGGGGTTGGATCATGCCTTACACTGTCCTGGTCTAAGGTGAGGGGGTTGGATCATGCCATGCACTGTCCTGATCTAAGGTGAGGGGGTTGGATCATGCCACTCACTGTCCTGGTCTAATGTGAGGGGGTTGGATCATGCCACGCACTGTCCTGGTCTAAGGTGAGGGGGTTGGATCATGCCACGCACTGTCCTGGTCTAAGGTGAGGGGGTTGGATCATGCCACTCACTGTCCAGGTCTAATGTGAGGGGGTTGGATCATGCCACGCACTGTCCTGGTCTAAGGTGAGGGCGTTGGATCATGCCACACACTGTCCTGGTCTAAGGTGAGTGGGTTGGATCATGCCACTCACTGTCCTGGTCTAATGTGAGGGGGTTGGATCATGCCACACACTGTCCTGGTCTAAGGTGAGGGGGTTGGATCATGCCATGCACTGTCCTGGTCTAATGTGAGGGGGTTGGATCATGCCACACACTGTCCTGGTCTAAGGTGAGGGGGTTGGATCATGCCATGCACTGTCCTGGTCTAATGTGAGGGGGTTGGATCATGCCACACACTGTTCTGGTCTAATTTGAGGGGGTCTAATGTGTCCTGGTCTAAGGTGAGGGGGTTGGATCATGCCACTCGTTGTCCTGGTCTAATGTGAGGGGTTCTAATGTGGCCTGGTCTAAAATGAGGGTGTGGGATCTTGCCACTCACTGTCCTGGTCTAATGTGAGGGATTCTAATGTGTCCTGGTCTAATGTGAGGGGGTTGGATCATGCCACACACTGTCCTGGTCTAATGTGAGGGGTTTTAATATGTCCTGGTCTAAGGTGAGGGTGGTTGGATCATGCCACTCACTGTCCTGGTCTAATGTGAGGGGGTCTAATGTGTCCTGGTCTAAGGTGAGGGGGTTGGATCATGCCACACACTGTCCTGGTCTAATGTGAGGGGGTCTAATGTGTCCTGGTCTAAGGTGAGGGTGTTGGATCATGCCACACACTGTCTTGGTCTAATGTGAGGGGGTCTAATGTGTCCTGGTCTAAGGTGAGGGTGTTGGATCTTGCCACACACTGTCCTGGTCTAAGGTGAGGGTGTTGGATCATGCCATGCACTGTCCTCGTCTAATGTGAGTGGGTAGGATCATGCCACGCACAGTCCTGGTCTAAGGTGAGGGTGTTGGATCATGCCACTCACAGTCCTGGTCTAATGTGAGGGGGTTGGATCATGCCACACACTGTCCTGGTCTAAGGTGAGGGGGTTGGATCATGCCATGCGCTGTCCTGATCTAAGGTGAGAGGGTTGCATCATGCCACTCACTGTCCTGGTCTAATGTGAGGGGGTTGGATCATGCCACGCACTGTCCTGGTCTAATGTGAGGGGGTTGGATCATGCCACGCACTGTCCTGGTCTAAGGTGAGGGGGTTGGATCATGCCACTCACTGTCCTGGTCTAATGTGAGGGGGTTGGATCATGCCACGCACTGTCCTGGTCTAAGGTGAGGGGGTTGGATCATGCCACGCACTGTCCTGGTCTAAGGTGAGGGGGTTGGATCATGCCACTCACTGTCCTGGTCTAATGTGAGGGGGTTGGATCATGCCACGCACTGTCCTGGTCTAAGGTGAGGGGGTTGGATCATGCCACGCACTGTCCTGGTCTAAGGTGAGGGGGTTGGATCATGCCACTCACTGTCCTGGTCTAATGTGAGGGGGTTGGATCATGCCACACACTGTCCTGGTCTAAGGTGAGGGGGTTGGATCATGCCATGCACTGTCCTGATCTAAGGTGAGGGGGTTGGATCATGCCATGCACTGTCCTGGTCTAATGTGAGGGGGTTGGATCATGCCACGCACTGTCCTGGTCTAATGTGAGGGGGTTGGATCATGCCACGCACTGTCCTGGTCTAAGGTGAGGGGGTTGGATCATGCCACGCACTGTCCTGGTCTAAGGTGAGGGGGTTGGATCATGCCAGTCAAAAAAATAATAATAACTTAGATTTTATATCGCGCTTTTCTAGACACTCAAAGCGCTCACAGAGAAGTGGGAACTCATCATTCATTCACACCTGGTGGTGTCCTGGTCTAAGGTGAGGGCGTTGGATCATGCCATGCACTGTCCCGGTCTAATGTGAGGGGGTCTAATGTGTCCTGGTCTAAGGTGAGGGGGTTGGATCATGCCACTCACTGTCCTGGTCTAATGTGAGGGGGTCTAATGTGTCCTGGTTTAATGTGAGGGGGTTGGATCATACCACACACTGTCCTGGTCTAATGTGAGGGGTCTAATGTGTCCTGGTTTAATGTGAGGGGGTTGGAACATGCCACAGACTGTCCTGGTCTAAGGTGAGGGGTTCTAATGTGTCATGGTGTAAGGTGAGGGGGTTGGATCATGCCACACACTGTCCTGGTCTAAGGTGAGGGGTTCTAATGTGTCCTGGTCTAAAGTGAGGGTGTTGGATCATGCCACTTACTGTCCTGGTCTAATGAGTCCTGGTTTAATGTGAGGGGTTCTAATGTGGCCTGGTCTAAAATTAGGGTGTTGGATCTTGCCACTTACTGTACTGGTCTAATGTGAGGGGGTTGGATCATGCCACTCACTGTCCTGGTCTAATATGAGGGGTTCTAATGTGTCCTGGTCTAATATGAGGGGTTCTAATGTGTCCTGGTCTAATGTGAGGGGTTCTAATGTGGCCTGGCCTAATGTGAGGGGGTTGGATCATGCCACTCACTGTCCTGGTCTAATGTGAGGGGTTCTAATGTGTCGTGGTCTAATGTGAGGGGTTCAAATGTGTCCTGGTCTAAGGTGAGGGGGTTGGATCATGCCACGCACAGTCCCGGTCTAATGTGAGGGGTTCTAATGTGTCCTGGTCTAAGGTGAGGGGGTTGGATCATGCCATGCACTGTCCTGGTCTAATGTGAGGGGGTTGGATCATTCCACGCAGAGTCCTGGTCCGGGTATTCCACAAAATAGTAGAATACCCTTTTGTTGTAGCCGCCCACAAATTTGGGGGGTAGACTTTGCCTAAAGACACAAGACAAAGGTGTAAAATTCCTCGCAAAGGTGTGAAAGGTGTTTAAGATTCACATGTTTTGTACATAATTTAAAAAGATATTAGCCACCATAAAACACACTAACAGCAAAAAAAAAACAGCTGACTTAAAAATGAAGTCTGCTAAAACTTCCCGTTTATATCCTTCTTCACAAATTCTCTAAGGTTCTCAGAGTTTTTATAGGACATTTGCGAACATTTTCTGCTTTTCGATAACTTTTCAACAAGGGAAGGGATGTTTCTGTTGTTTGAACGTCTCCCGTCTTCCAGTTTTTCCTCGGATGAAAAATGTCAAGTATGTTTTGACGTGGTAGTGTGTAGAAATATGTCTGACTATGTTCATAAACAGCCTTATGAGACATGTAACACCCCCAAGACCAGAATAAACACAAATGGCGGGGCGTGGGTGGGCAAAAACCTTTTTTTGTACCCCAACTTGTCCGTCTAGACCAGGCCTGGGCAATTATTTTGACTCGGGGGCCACATTTACTGAAAAAAAATGTGTCTGGGGGGGGCCGGTATATCTATTTTTATGAACACTTATACAAAACCTCACAATCATTTCTGATTGAATGCTAAAAACGTTATGACAGACCACCTTAAAAAACGTGAAGAAATTTAACATTTTTCTATGAAGGATAAAACACTGAATATTGACAAAGTATGAACGTCACACCCCCTTTTGATCGACATATTTTACACTCAAGTGAAACGCGACAAAAATGTAACAACAAAAATAAACCCACCTACAATCTGATGTATCCGTAATATCGCTAAAATTCGCTCCATTCTGTCCACTAAAGACGCTGAGATCATTATCCATGCGTTTGTTACGTCTCGTCTGGATTACTGTAACGTATTATTTTCGGGTCTCCCCATGTCTAGCATTAAAAGATTACAGTTGGTACAAAATGCGGCTGCTAGACTTTTGACAAGAACAAGAAAGTTGATCATATTACGCCTGTACTGGCTCACCTGCACTGGCTTCCTGTGCACTTAAGATGTGACTTTAAGGTTTTACTACTTACGTATAAAATACTACACGGTCTAGCTCCATCCTATCTTGCCCATTGTATTGTACCATATGTCCCGGCAAGAAATCTGCGTTCAAAGGACTCCGGCTTATTAGTGATTCCCAAAGCCTAAAAAAAGTCTGCGGGCTATAGAGCGTTTTCCGTTCGGGCTCCAGTACTCTGGAATGCCCTCCCGGTAACAGTTCGAGATGCCACCTAAGTAGAAGCATTTAAGTCTCACCTTAAAACTCTAGCCTTTAAATAGACTCCCTTTTTAGACCAGTTGATCTGCCATTTCTTTTCTTTTTCTCCTATGTCCCACTCTCCCTTGTGGAGGGGGTCCGTTCCGATCCGGTGGCCATGTACTGCTCGCCTGTGTATCGGCTGGGGACATCTCTGCGCTGCTGATCCGCCTCCGCTTGGGATGTTTTCCTGCTGGCTCCGCTGTGAACGGGACTCTCGCTGCTGTGTTGGATCCGCTTTGGACTGGACTCTTGCGACTGTGTTGGATCCATTATGGATTCAACTTTCACAGTATCATGTTAGACCCGCTCGACATCCATTGCTTTCCTCCTCTCCAAGGTTCTCATAGTCATCATTGTCACCGACGTCCCACTGGGTATGAGTTTTCCTTGCCCTTATGTGGGCCTACCGAGGATGTCGTAGTGGTTTGTGCAGCCCTTTGAGACACTAGTGATTTAGGGCTATATAAGTAAACATTGATTGATGGGCTTCACGGTGGCAGAGGGGTTAGTGCGTCTGCCTCACAATACGAAGTTCCTGCAGTCCTGGGTTCAAATCCAGGCTCGGGATCTTTCTGTGTGGAGTTTGCATGTTCTCCCCGTGAATGCGTGGGTTCCCTCCGGGTACTCCGGCTTCCTCCCACTTCCAAAGACATGCACCTGGGGATAAGTTGATTGGCAACACTAAATTGGCCCTAGTGTGTGAATGTGAGTGTGAATGTTGTCTGTCTATCTGTGTTGGCCCTGCGATGAGGTGGCGACTTGTCCAGGGTGTACCCTGCCTTCCGCCCGATTGTAGCTGAGATAGGCGCCAGCGCCCCCCGCGACCCCGAAAGGGAATAAGCGTTAGAAAATGGATGGATGGATGGATGGATGGATGATTGATTGATTGATTGATATCACTAAGCTTTATAACTTTGTTGTGGAAATCTCCTTCCGCGTCTGTGGAAACGTTCCCCACCCACACTGCTTGGTGCCTCGCCTGAGCTGCTGTGACGTAGATTACCATAGTAACTAATTAGATGACCATAGTAACTAATTAGATTACTATAGTAACTGGTACATCATCCTTAAACACAGATTCCAACCATTGAAATACTTTGTAAAGTTCAAGACTTACTGTCAGGTTCCACTACTTGCATCATGGCATGTTCTGGTTTTGTTCTGTTGTGTTATCACCCTGTTTAGTATTTGACGTCCTTAGTTCCTGGTGGCACTTCCTGTTTTGTTTCTGTTGCCTAATTACGCATTTAATGTCACCTGTCTCTTGTTTATCGTCACGTACCTGCTTCCTAATTTTCTGTCCCTATTCAAGCCTGCCTTTGTTTGCCTTTCGGCCTCGCAGTGTCGTTTGCTTTCCACGCAACAGGTGACGTCGCTATCCCGCATTGTGGTAGATATCAATCATCAATCAATCAATGTTTATTTATACAGCCCTAAATCACAAATGTCTCAAAGGACTGTACAAACCACTACGACTACGACATCCTCGAAAGAACCCACATAAGGGCAAGGAAAACTCACACCCAGTGGGACGCCAGTGACAATGATGACTATGAGAACCTTGGAGAGGACTTCAAATGTGGTTTGGGCCGCAGATTTTACCGGCGATGCTAACGCAGCTATTTGGCCATGCTATGACTATGAATTCGCTCAATAGCTTCAGTTTCTTCTTCAATACTTTCATACTCCAACCATCCGTTTCAAAACATGCGTAATCTGTTGAACCGCTTAAACCGCTGAAATCCGAATCTGAATCCGAGCTAATGTCGCTATATCTTGCTGTGCTATTCGCCATTGTTTGTTTACATTGGCAGAACTGTATGACGTCACAGGGAAATGGATAGTGTCTTGGCGGAGAGCGAAAAAAAAGGCACTTTAAAACTTTTTTTAGGGATATTCCGGGACCGGTAAAATTTTGAAAAAAAATACAACAAGCCACTGGAAACTGATTTTTATTGTTTTTAACCCTTTTGAAATTGTGATAATGTTCCCCTTTGAAGTCAAGTATTTCAATCAATCAATCAATGTTTACTTATATAGCCCTAAATCACTAGTGTTTCAAAGGGCTGCACAAACCACTACGACATCCTCGGTAGGCCCACATAAGGGCAAGGAAAACTCACACCCAGTGGGACGTCGGTGACAATGATCAATCAATCAATCAATGTTTATTTATATAGCCCCAAATCACAAATGTCTCAAAGGACTGTACAAATCATTACGACTACAACATCCTCGGAAGAACCCACAAAAGGGCAAGGAAAACTCACACCCAGTGGGCAGGGAGAATTCACATTCAGTGGGACGCCAGCGACAATGCTGACTATGAGAAACCTTGGAGAGGACCTCAGATGTGGGCAACCCCCCCCCTCTAGGGGACCGAAAGCAATGGATGTCGAGCGGGTCTATCATGATACTGTGAAAGTTCAATCCATAGTGGCTCCAAGACAGCAGTGAGAGTCCCGTCCACAGGAAACCATCTCAAGCGGATCAGCAGCGTAGAGATGTCCCCAACCGATACAGGCGAGCGGTCCATCCTGGGTCCCGACGAGCGGTCCATCCTGGGTCTCGACTCTGGACAGTCAGTACTTCATCCATGGTCATCGGACCGGACCCCCTCCACAAGGGAGGGGGGGACATAGGAGAAAGAAAAGAAGCGGCAGATCAACTGGTCTAAAAAGGAGGTCTATTTAAAGGCTAGAGTATACAGATGAGTTTTAAGATGAGACTTAAATGCTTCTACTGAGGTAGCATCTCGAACTGTTACCGGGAGGGCATTCCAGAGTACTGGAGCCCGAACGGAAAACGCTCTATAGCCCGCAGACTTTTTTTGAGCTCTAGGAATCACTAATAAGCCGGAGTCTTTTGAACGCAGATTTCTTGCCGGGACATACGGTACAATACAATCGGCAAGATAGGCTGGAGCTAGACCGTGTAGTATTTTATACGTAAGTAGTAAAACCTTAAAGTCACATCTTAAGTGCACAGGAAGCCAGTGCAGGTGAGCCAGTACAGGCGTAATATGATCAAACTTTCTTGTTCTTGTCAAAAGTCTAGCAGCCGCATTTTGTACCAACTGTAATCTTTTAATGCTAGACATGATGACTATGAGAACCTTGGAGAGGAGGAAAGCAATGGATGTCGAGCGGGTCCAACATGATACTGTGAAAGTTCAATCCATAATGGATCCAACACAGTCGCGAGAGTCCAGTCCAAAGCGGATCCAACACAGCAGCGAGAGTCCCGTTCACAGCGGAGCCAGCAGGAAACCATCCCAAGCGGAGGCGGATCAGCAGCGCAGAGATGTCCCCAGCCGATACACAGGCAAGCAGTACATGGCCACCGGATCGGAACAGACCCCTTCCACAAGGGAGAGTGGGACATAGAAGAAAAAGAAAAGAAACGGCAGATCAACTGGTCTAATTTCATACCTATATATATATTTATACATATATATATATGAAATATATATGAAATACTCGAGTTGGTGAATTATACGCCACCCCTCTTAACCCCGCCCCCAACCACCCCTCCGACCACGCCCCTCTACCCCCCACCTCCCGAAATCGGAGGTCTCGAGGTTGGCAAGTATGGTAGCGAGCGACTTACAGTCTGGATTTTACGGTAACCAACTGGTGATGTTTCTGTTTCTAACTTGGATCAAGGGTCCTTGAACACACCACAGTTATGTTCAAAACGTATGCATCACTTTTTCTGAGCTTTCTTGGCTAAATGTCTTATATGGACTTTATTCCGCGAGGTGTGTGAATGCTTAAAGGTGAGCTTTGACAGTCAATATTTAGTTCGAGCAACCTCATCCTTGAACTTTGTCCATTGTCGTCCATTCAGAGAGAGCCATCGCTCGACACGAGGTACGGGAGATCGAGCAGCGGCACACCCAGGACGGCCTGCGGGAGCGGGACACGTCGTGGGCGGCGTCCGCGCAGGAGAGCGACGAGGACGTGGTCATCGTCTACAACCGCGTGCCCAAGACCGCCAGCACCTCCTTCACCAACATCGCCTACGACCTGTGCGGCAAGAACCGCTACCATGTGCTGCACATCAACACCACCAAGAACAACCCCGTCATGTCCCTCCAGGACCAGGTGAGCAGGACTTGATCACCTGAGCCTGTCGTCGCGCCGCCACAGTAATGCTGACTCATGATTATTTGCTTCAGGTGCGCTTTGTGAAGAACGTGACGGAATGGAGGGAGATGAAGCCCGCTTTCTATCACGGACATGTTTCCTTCCTGGACTTCACCAAGTAAGAGCTTCCCCCAGTGGTCATCTCAAGAACTACACGTCTCCTCATCTGACAGGATCATGTCGGCAGAGTTTTGACAACCAAAAACCAGAACTCTGCCTGGCAAAGAAATATTCAAATGATACTTTCAAGTTTATATAATTATTATTTTTTCACTCAGGAGCCTTTCTTTAATTCTCATTTATTTACTCAAGTGTCTTTTATAATTGTTATTTATTTACTAAGGTCTCTTATAAAATAATTATTTATTTACTCAGGTGCCTTATATAATTATCAATTATTTACTCAAGTTCCTTTTATAATTATTATTTATTTACACAGTTCTCTTATAAAATAATTATTTATTTACTCAGGTGCCTTATATAATTATCAATTATTTACTGAAGTTCCTTTTATAATTATTATTTATTTACTAAGTTCTCTTATAAAATAGTTATTTATTTACTCAGGTGCCTTATATAATTATTATTTATTTACTCATCTATAATGATTATTTATTTACTCAGGTGCCTTATATAATTATCATTTATTTACTCAGGTGCCTTTTATAATTATTATTTATTTACTTTGGTGCCTTATATAATTATTATTTATTTACTCAGGTGCCTTATATAATCATTATTTATTTACTAAGGCGCCTTAAAAAATTATTATTTATTTATTTCGGTGCCTTATATAATTATTATTTACTTACACAGGCGCCTTACATAATGAGTATTTATTTAATCATATATAATGATTATTTATTTACTCAGGTGCCTTTTATACTTATTATTAATTTGCTCAGGTGCACTATATAATCATCAATTATTTACTCAGGTGCCTTATATAATTATTATTTATTTACTCAGATGCCTTATCCATCCATCCATTTTCTACTGCTTATTCCCTTTTGGGGTCGAGGGGGGCGCTGGCGCCTATCTCAGATACAATTGGGCGGAAGGCGGCGTACACCCTAGACAAGTCGCTACCTGTAGATGCCTTATATAATTATTAATTATTTACTCAGCTGCCTTATATAATGATCATTTATTTATTTAGGTGCCTTTTATAATTATTATTCATTTACTCAGGTGCCCTATATAATTATCAATTACTGACTTAGGTGCCTTATATAATTATTATTTATTTACTCAGGTGCCTAATATAATTATTATTTTTTTACTTCGGTGCCTTATGAAATAAATCTTTATTTGCTCAGGTGCCTTATATAATTATCAATTATTTACTCAGGTGCCTTATATAATTATTATTTATTTATTTATTTTGGTGCCTTATAAAATTATTATTTATTTATTTTGGTGCCTTATATAATTATCAATTATTTACTTAGGTGCCTTATATAATTATTATTTATTTACTTCGGTGACTTATAAAATAATATTTATTTACTCAGGTGCCCTATATATTCATCAATTATTTACTCAGGTGCCTTATATAATTATTATTTATTTACTTTGGTGCCTTTTATAATTATAATTTATTTACCCAGGTGCCTTATATAGTTATTATTTATTTACTCAGGTGCCCTATATATTTATCAATTATTTACTCAGGTGCCTTATATAATTATTATTTATTCATTTATTTTGGTGCCTTATAAAATTATTATTTATTTACTTTGGTGCCTTATATAATTATAATTTATTTACCCAGGTGCCTTATATAATTATTATTTATTTACTCAGCTGCCTTATATAATTATCATTTATTTATTAAGGTGCCTTTTATAATTATTATTCATTTACTCAGGTGCCATATATAATTATCAATTATTTACTTAGGTGCCTTATATAATTATTATTTATTTACTTAGGTGCCTTATATAATTATTATTTATTTACTCAGCTGCCTTATATAATTATCATTTATTTATTAAGGTGCCTTTTATAATTATTATTCATTTACTCAGGTGCCATATATAATTATCAATTATTTACTTAGGTGCCTTATATAATTATTATTTATTTACTTCGGTGACTTATAAAATAATATTTATTTACTCAGGTGCCCTATATATTCATCAATTATTTACTCAGGTGCCTTATATAATTATTATTTATTTACTTTGGTGCCTTATATAATTATCATTTATTTATTTAGGTGCCTTTTATAATTATTATTCATTTACTCAGCTGCCTTATATAATTATTATTTATTTATTTAGGTGCCTTTTATAATTATTATTCATTTACTCAGGTGCCCTATATAATTATCAATTATTTACTTAGGTGCCTTATATAATTATTATTTATTTACTTCGGTGCCTTATAAAATAAATATTTATTTACTCAGATGCCCTACATAATTATCAATTATTTACTCAGGTGCCTTATATAATTATTATTTATTTACTCAGCTGCCTTATATAATTATTATTTATTTACTCAGGTTAAAGTTAAAGTGCCAATGATTGTCACACACACACTAGGTGTGGCAAAATTTGTCCTCTGCATTTGACCCATCCCCTTGACTTATATAATTATCATTTATTTACTCGGCTGCCTTAAATAATCATCAATTATCTACTCAGGTGCTTTATATAATTATTATTTATTTACTCAGGTGCCTTAAATAATTATTATTCATTTACTCAGGTGTTTTATATAATCATTTTACAAAAGACTATCAATAACCACAAACTCAAATCAACCTTTCAGAGGTCACGCGACATGTTTGATTGTTCCTATTTGACCAGTTTCATTGGTAGAAAAATCATTTAAAAATATCTTGTATTAAATGATGATAGAAATAATGTTTCTTCTGTATTGAAAAATCAAACATCAGCATGTTGTTGCTGAAACGAATTTTAAAACAATGTACATATACACACATATATACATATAAATGTATGTGTGTGGGAAAAAAATCACAAGACTACTTCATCTCTACAGAACTGTTTCATGAGGGGTTCCCTCAATCATCAGGAAAAATCTCCTGACGATTGAGGGAACCCCTCTTGAAACAGAAGTGGCGACTTGTTCAGGGTGTACCCCGCCTTCCGCCGGAATGCAGCTGAGATAGGCTCCAGCAACCCCGAAAGGGGCAAGCGGCAGAAAGTGGATGGATGGATTTGTTGTTTTATTTAAATATCCACAAATTTCAGTGAGCAGGTTGTTGTCCTTGCAGTTTGCGCCATGACTGGAACATTTGTTTGGGTTGGGTCATATAGGTACAGTAAATGCTGTGCTGTACTCATGTCAAAGGTAAAATCCATGGTCATTGACCTGATATACTCATATCGTCCACACGATAGTGGCAAAGTCAGCTATTTTAAATGAAACTGTCGACGCTCGTGGGCCACATTCTTTTATTAAGATTGTGGTGTCTGGCGGGCCAAACTGAAGACGCAGGTTTTTTAGACACCCCTGGTACCGAGTATCTGTGTTGAGCAAGTTTCCTGTTCTCAGGTTCGGCGTGAAGAGGAAACCCATCTACATCAACGTGATCAGAGACCCCATTGAACGACTGGTATCCTATTATTACTTCTTGCGGTTTGGAGACGACTACCGACCAGGTCTGCGGCGCCGGAAACAAGGCGACAAGAAGGTTGGAACCCACAAACACTCAGTTTTTTTTCCCACCTTTCAATGAATTCAAGGCAGTGTCCCCACGTTTCAGACCTTTGATGAATGCGTGTCAGCCGGCGGCTCCGACTGCGCACCCGAGAAGCTTTGGCTCCAGATTCCCTTTTTCTGTGGTCACTCGTCTGAATGCTGGTAGGTGCTGGTTGAAGTCATCTGGTGCCCCCTAGAGGTGGTGCGCCTCACATCTGGTGCCCCCCTAGAGGAGGTGCACCTCACATCTGGTGCCCCCTAGAGGAGGTGCGCCTCACATCT